>NW_013668096.1:12069-29042 GCF_000517525.1 Limulus polyphemus
GTTTAACAACAAGTAAAAGCTTGGAATGGTCTATTTTTTCATTGGGGTGTGTCTGTAAGCCAGACTAGTTTCATTGGTGGTAGTGTCCAGGGTCACTGATGAGGAGTGGAATTCTCCAAAACAGAGATACCCTCACAGACATACCCCCAATGAAAGAATAGACCATTCTCAGCTTTTATTTGTTGTTAAACAAATGTTTAAACAACTGTATTCAATTAGTAAATCTGTTCTTAAAAACTGGCAATGAATAATGAATGATAACCGTCCACCCGCATGATTCTTTTGAAAACTTGAGCTAGAAACTACTAAACTAGTTTGCTTGATATAATATCATATAAAAATAGTAATATAATATAAACAGAAGCTAACTTCCTAATGAATCCAGACTTAGACATGTCATACAATTTTTTCATTGTGTCACGTGATACTCTTGCCTAGTCATACATGTATTTCCATAAGTACAAATAAACTAAAATTACGATATTCAATTTCATTGTCATTGATAAAGCCCGAAAATCTGCGTGTCTGTTTCTTTGTCCATTATCTAACTACTTTTAAGTCGCTGGGACAATCTCAACCAGTCGATGATAGGTTGGAACAAAGGGTATGTCGATGGGGAGTCCACAACCTCCTTCACCCCATTATTGCTGTTATTGAGAATTTATTATATTTCATGTAAGTTAACGTTAACTACATTCATAGATGGCACCACGTCTAAACCAAAAATCCTTATTCGATGACGAGGAACCCACTTTAAGACAAGTTGTACATTTGCTGTTATGTTAAACTTATATTAAAGTTTTTCTTCATTACCCATTCAAGCCGTCTCCAAATTAAAAATTCTTATTATATTTTATATAACACAACATACACATAGTGTGGGAGAGGGCACACAAACGGTTTAGGTATCTTAGAGACTGCGCCAGCACTCACTATGGAGGAATGCAATTAAAAAAGTGACCGCCACTATTGCGATAATACTTAAAACTCAGCTGAAGTTTCTACTCCAACAGCCACAATAAGGCTGATATAAGGAGCCGTTTCTTGAGTTATACCATCTTCCTACTTTGACCCGTGACTTTTCAACTTGGATCTGTATGACACTTTTGTGGTCAATGACCATCAATTAACTAATTATGCGAAACACCGTGGAAAGACATTAAGAGCTGGGTGTTAAAGTGGGTAACAGAAAGCCCTCCTACCGCCACTACTTTGTCTGCTTCCTCTTCTCACAGTGTACACCATATTTTAAGTATAGACATATTGAATTCTTAAAGCTTATACGAATCATTTGTTGAGGTAATAATGAATACTGTAATGATATATTATATTATAAAAAATTGTACGAAAGTTACGATTTTTGTGCTATTTACTATAGCATCTACTTCCACACTTTTTAAAGTTCTTAACTGGACAAAGGGCGGGTACTTAAGCTTGTTAGATATACAACTGTCCATTTACTGTTTATCTTTGATAACTCATCTTGCAAGTTTACTATGAATAATTAGCTATAACTCTAAACAATTGATATAAGATCATAATTTCCTATCTAATGCTTGAAATTTTATTCATAAATAGGGTACACTTGTTCAGTGTGTATGTTAATAAGTATTAATATAATCTGATTATCCAGTTTCTTTTCATCATGAACATCAATTATAGTATTTAAATAAGTATCAAAAGGACAAATCTGTGCACATAAATTCTGCCATTCTGAATTTGATAAAGCAACGAGAACCTTATGAGATGTTATATCAATATAATGATAATCAAATCTTTATGTAAACAAAACATAGGGTATATTATTAACCCACACAACACGAAGTATATGATTCCATCCACCTAAAAGAAAATCTTGATCAGTTTTACTACACTAATGACTGGGATCCACTTTTTAAATTCCTTGCATTCTCTTGAAGAAAACATAATACCATTCTTGGTTGAATATTTTTCCATGCTGCAAAAATAGATATCATAAAGTAACAATTAGAACTTGAAAGTCAATAATATAATCGGTCATAGACAAACTATCTTTCATATTACATGTTATAGTTATGAGACAAATGGGCTGAAGATTTTGGTGAGGAAAAGTAAAAAGGTAACGTATCATATAATCGTTTCAAATTCACAATATCTAAGAGAAAGAATAACAGCTTGAAAATGTAAAAATATGTGGAAATAGAATTTCTGATTTGTGAACAAATAATTAAACTAATATTGATATTTTTTAAATATTGTTTTCATTATAAAGTGTACTAATCATCTACTATTTTTAATGTATGTAGAAAATCAATATCTGTGACATTATAACATTACATAATTTGATGATTGTGTAGAAATTGGATATTTTATGTTAAAACAATTAGTGTCACTATTAAGTATAATGTAAATATGTGTATGAAATTTATATCTTACTAATGAATGTATAATCATATATAACGACAATATGTATTATGATTGAGTTGTTAAATTTTTTCCATAAAATTTTCTTTTCTATCAAATTTAACTATGAATCTTATCAATCTCTTCTTTTAGTAAAAGGGTGACATATCATCAACTGTGAAGACTCAGACTAAATATCCAATAGGGTTGAAGTGTCCATTCCATTTGGAAATTGCTTTTGTTGACTTTTCTATCGTTTACCATCAATGTTAATGACCCTCAGAAAGAAATGAAAAGAACCCCAATATACAATTTGTTTTAGTAGTGGTCTGTCAGCATATGCTTAAGGATTTGTGAAAATATCTACAGAAAGGTAAGAATGTTAGTTTTAACGTTTATGAATGAAATGGTTAAACATAATTATTTACGTAGAGTGGTATATAATCCTTTAAACTAAACTTCAGCTGATTAATTATACATATTAACTTATAAAGCTAAATATGGAACTTTAGTTATGTTATATTATATATTATTTTGAGATATAAATAAACGTTCTTTTAAGGGCATATAGATGTAAAAGTATGTTATACAATCTTAACCCATTTTTAGAAAATAAAGGTTTTGAAATGGCTTGCCTGGGTAATGAAAATTTTTTATTATAAATGTACGACGTTTAGACAAGATTTTGTCATCCTCAGGTACAAGTAGTTTACAGAGATACATGAGAATATATATGCAGTATAGACCAAAGAGGTCACATGACCGGATATTGCTTCACAGTGTAATACAGATATCTTGGTACCCCAGGGTGTTGATTTAAGGTGGGGCTGTTTTTTTCAATTAAGACAGCTTCTTTTATTTTGCGTTTATTGATGTTAGGTTCTTTGTTTAAAATTACAGTATTTTGTATGGATATACTGTGTTTTTTTTAGTTGAAATGGTGGTAGACATGGGAGGGTTTTTATTATGTTAAGTGAACTTGGTTTTCAATTTTCTACCTGTTTCTCTGATGTAAAAATCTGGACAGTTATTGCGTGTTAATTTATAAATGATGTTGGTATTGTGTGATTCTATGTAATTTTAGTTAATAATTAAATTTAGTTTAGTGCCGGATATATGGGTGAATTTGACATCAACAGGAATTTTATGTTTGGTGGCAAGTTTTCTCCAATTGTTGATTACTTTTGAGCTGATGTCAGGTATAAATGGTAAACTGCAGTGTAATGGTGTATTGCTGTTTGGTGTATTAGTGTCAATTTTGTTTTTCAGTTGAGTTTGAGGTTTTTGTTCTGGTAGTTGTGTGGAAATGTTTCGACAATGGTTATTGGAAACTTGTTTGTGTGAACGAAGGAATGCTTTATAGAGTTGATTTCTTCTTCTACGTACTCAGTTGAGCAAAGTCTTGAAGCTGTGTGTATAAGATTTTTTATTATATTAAAATTTACCGAAAATTCACTCACACAGTCTTCTACATCTCCTGGAATTCCGCCCATGAACCCAAACAAAAAAATAATGTACTATTGTTTTTAGATATTATATTTTTTAGATGAGAAAACCCGAACAACTTATATATCAAAACAAAACATTTATTAAATGAAATAGGCTCCATTCTTATTGATGATGCATTTCCATCTTACAATCAGGTTGTTAATGCCCTGAATAAAGAAATCACTTGGCTTTGAAGCAAAAACATGTTGATGTCCTCTTTAACACCTTGTACATTTGCATACGTTTTCTCACTAAGATGGTGTTGCAGGGAATGAAAAAGATGGTAATCTGATGGTGCCATATCTGGAGAATATGGTGAGTGGGGGAGAACTTCCCAACCCAACTCCATTATCTTGTGTTGCGTAAAACATGCCACGTGTAGACGTGCATTGTCGTGGAGAAGAACACCTTTCCGATTGACGAGTGAGGGGTGTTTCTGATGAAGGGCTTGATTTAAACGTTCCAGTTGCTGACTATAGATCTCTGCATTGATAGTTCGCTGTGGATTGAGGAGTTCGAAATGAATTACTCCTTTGATGTCTCACCAAATGCAAAGCATCACTTTCTGTGGATGGAGTCCAGGTTTTTGGGTCGGAAGTGGATTTTGTCTAGGATACTATACATTTTCCTCTATGTCTTGAATAAGCTTAAAATATCTTAGTAGAAACATCTTTGATGACGAATATTTAGCTTCGCAAAATACATGGACAATTCTCGTGCGTAAATAATACGGTAATCTCACATTTAATTCAACGTAGTGTTTTCTGGTATGTCATATATATATATATATATATTAATCTGACTGCGTCACATGAATGAATAAGAATTTCGATTGTTGACTAACTTTACGTAAACATACTCAAAGGAACTTTATTACTATTAGTTTGTGTAATTGCGAATAAAAATATTTTGTTGTCTTCTTTTAAATTATATTGATAATTCTAAATGAAAGTTTACAGTAAGTTGGATGATTTGGCGAAAAAAGTGCCGACGTCGTTCAAAGCATGTTTCCATGTTATTTCGGTTTGGTTGCTGTTAAGCAAAAAGCTACAGAATGGGCTATCTGTGCTATGCCCACTTAGGGTATTGAAACCAAATTTTGAGCGCTATAAGCCTTCATAATCACCACCGATGGCTTTATTTCGGTAAGTGTTTAACTGAAAACCAAATAAAATCTGCTTACCTCTCCGTTCTCAACTAAACTATGAGACTAGAGAACATACAAGTCTGGTTGAATAAATTATACTACCTAAATACCTTCGATATTATGTATTAATCAAAACGTGTTATTTCAGTTTTTCTTAGTAAGTAATACATAATTATATCAACCAAGATGATCCATGTTGTAAAATGATCTTATTCTAAAAGATATTCTGACAGGATGATAACCACGTGGCATTAAACGCCTGATAGATGTTGTGTAGGTTTTCTGTGGACTGTTCCATCACGCACATATTTTTTTTTTGGCAGACATATAAACATTTATTTTGGGTAATATAAGTCTTAGAAATAAAGCAATATCTATATAAAAAAATGCAGTTATAAAAAAGTTACAATTTACAAGTGTTTGATTTTGAATGGACGAATTAAGAAGAATGTAGAAAAGAAAAACATCTACAGGAAATGTGGTGTTATAATTTATATATTAGAATATAGAGTGTTTATCGATATATGTGGCCTTTCAAATCGATTAATACTGCTGATCCTTGGCTTCTACAAACAATGGACTACATTTTACCATAATCTAAAATTATTCATCAAAAAAGCTTTTCCGAATGCAGAGAAACGCTATTAAAATTTGTATAATAAAGATTGAAACCATTTTTAAGTTCCGTAACAAAAATAAACACTGAAAATTATAAAACACAAGTCCGAAATCTTATGCATAGTTGAATAATCTTTAGTTGAGATAAAGCAATACCCTTTGTTCTGTCGTTTTCTATGTGATTAGATCTACTTTCAGCGACCAGGATAATATTTCCCCCTAGATTACTTCACAGCTGTCAGATTTACTTCAGAATTATTATTGGTAATTCTACTGTGAGAATTTTTTTTTCGTAACAACCGCGTGCACGTCTCAAGTAAAGTTGACTTCTTGAATAGAAGACATATCTTTTTTTAATCAGTTGCTTTTAAATGTAAAGATCATTCTAACAACGAGAAAAAAAGTAGATGTAGTTACTTCACTGATGTCTATTGTGTTTGTTCAAAAGTATAGTTCAGTGTAATTCAAAAACAAAAAGTAGTAAACTGAGTGGATTTTTCTCCTTAAAGATACTATTGAACATGGTTTTGAGAGCGCTTACGTACACGTAGCCAAATTTAAAAACGTGTCCACTGATTGTTTCGCTAATCGATGGTTGCACCACACAAAATTTCAAAGTGATTCATCAGTCTTGTTTATGAAAATGAAAATGTTATAGATTACGTACATTTCTTAATATATATATGACTTGGTCTGTAATATACAGAAAGTGATTATAATAGTATACTTGTATGACTTTAAGTGTCATCAGTTAATAATTCACGAAATAAATATTTACGTTTTGAAATAATATTACTATATTGAACAAATTGTATTTCATATTCCTGGCATTATTTGCGTGATTCACTATACATTATCAGATTAATTAACAAAAATGGATCAGTTACTTCTAATCTAATCCAGCTGAATCAATTAGAAAAAGGGAGGAATGAAGTGGGGTTGGGGTGTAAAAGGACAGGCTAGCTGAAAGCCAATGTACTCATAGTGAATTATCCTCCCAGCTATACTGTTATACTGTTATTATACTGTTATACTGTATACTGTTATTTATTGATTATGCTCTTTGACCTTTACATACAATACTATTTGAAAGTCTCATCGTGCATTCTTATTTCAATTTTGTCCTTTTTTTTCGATGCATCATTTTCAAATCAATGTTTAAGAAAAAACCCAACAACTTACAGGCAACGACAAAAAACGCGAACGCTGACAACAAGTCTTGTGTCTATCCAAGCAGTTGAAATTTGAAAAAAAAGAGGAAAATAATATACATATAATTTTTTCGAATACTCATACACTCCTTATGATACACCGTAACAAATAACATGAAGGTTTAGCTCTAGAAGCAAACATGTACCTTTTATTTCATATACTAAGATGGATAATCCACTAAATGATCATAGTTACAGACAAAAATAGCTATATGTATATAAGAATCATCAATTATATATAAACAGTTGGTGATTACGGTTTACTTACTTCGTTAAAATGAAAAGATAACTATTAAAAATTAAAAGACGAGGAAAAACGAACCACTGCATTTAATTTTGCTTTAGTTATTGTTTGTTTGAAGTTAAGCACAAAGCTACACAATGGGCTATACGTGCTCTGCCCACCACGGGTATCGAAACCCGGTTTCGAACGTTGTAAGTCCGCAGACATACCGCTGTGCCATTTGGCCTAACCTTAAATCTAACGTATTATGACGTATCTAATGAAGCTCCATACTAATCAAACCCTCTCACAGTTGTTTAATCATGGTTTCTTATGGTGGTATAAATTTATCGTAGGAGACGTTGTTTCATTAAAGGTTTTATCTTGTGAACGTGTAAAGGACAGTTTTCAAATAGTTTAATAGTTTTAGACGTAAGTTTATTTCAAATACTTTGTGTCACCCTCATTATCCATGTAATATTTTCACGATCACGAGAAACACGCGAAAAACATTACTAAAAACCTACTAGCAAAGGCGTTGAATTCATACCGATAAGTCGTTTACTCATAACGTCCTATTTGTATAAATGCATGCATCTGACTTATTATTTTTAATTTCAAATAATTCTATTCTCTGTTTGGAGTTAAGTAACGTATTTGTGTTTTGAATACGTTTGCGTCTTTATGAAGTATTGCAACATATTCATAGGGTTATGTTGATTCTTAAATTAAGTTGGAAAAGAGCAGTGATAATACGAGACAGTCTTGCGTAAACAGGGGGATTAAATAATGTCTAAGTAGGTTCACTTATGGATATGATGAAAGATCAATTTCGTTTCTCCTCGCTGTAATTACCATTAAAACGAGGATTTGTTGAGAACTTATGATTACGTTTAGTGACACACGAGGAATTACAGAAAATGATCAGAATTTGTTTCCGTTACTATATCAGATCACCTTTCAAGACGTGATGAAAACGAAACACAAGACGAAGAAGTACATCGAAACTCCACCTCTGGATCCACGCCGCTCGTTGGAAGCTGAAAAGAATGACGAAAAAGAAATACAAGAACTAATACGAGTTATATATATATATATACTTACTAAACTGACAATAATATAAAGTTATGCTTATTAAAAATATCACTTGTTTTTGGACTAAACAAGTTAAGAATAAGTGAGCTGAGAAAACAAGAATATTTTAAGCTTGGTTGATATCGATTCTATTAAAATACTTCTTACGACAGAGTAACTAGTATCCTAAAGTGTGTAGTACAGTATAGTAGATTTGTAGGCTTAACTGAAAGCTACTTCAAACTTACATAATATATATATATATTTATATATATCCCATTAAAAAAAAATTGCCCGATGCTTTATAGATCATAAATACTTCAAAACATATTAAAGTTTCATTTAGAATTTTTAGAGAAAAACATTTCTCTCATAAACTGCGGAAAGTTGTGTTTCTTGATACTCATGTGAGTTTTTAAAGAACATTCTATTTATCTGTCTATCAGATACATTCACAACCAATTAAAGATTACAGTGATTCATGGTGTTACATATCATACAAACCAGAACTTTGTCCGTGGCTCTTTATTCTCTTATTTGCTTCCTGAAGTATGCTGGATGTATCTTCATAGACTGGATAGTATTCGCCTGCGAAAACATAAATTTTTCTTACAGAAAATATAGAGCCAAAATTTTGAAGTAATATTTTTTAAATACCCAGGACTGTCACAATTATTGGTAATTATTAAGTTGAAAAATCACATTTTCCAGAAAAAATTTTCATGAAATAAAACATACTTTGTTTAAATATATATGCGAAGATATGAAACATATGTATATTTATGCAGGGGTTGAGTACGTTATATTTAAACGATTTCGGCGCCACAACACGTTCAGTTGTCTCTATATGACAACTGTGCATCTTAACAATAGCTCTACAGCGTAGTTTCATGTCCAAATGAATACATCCCCATCCCTATCTAGTGTACAAGGATGACAGTTTTCCTGTTTGAACAGTACGATCGCACAAAAATCTACATGTTTTCGTATGGAATAACATGGATACCCGTATCCATTCTCCAGCTGCTTGAGGTTTGCCATGGTTCAACAGATATTTCGTCGAAGCAATTTGTGTACACGTCGCTTTTCCAAACGGAGTCACTCTTGATTATATTGCTTAATGTTGCTAGGACACGTGGGCACCATTTTTCGTTGATCTGTGTGTTCGTGGATTCTTATCTGTTACAAAATTCTGCATTTCCTGGTGTGTAAGCGGAAAGCTTACGGACCAACAACACTCAAATTTGAGGCTGGATTACCTGCGGTGGGCAGACCGCAGATAGTTCATTGTGTAACTTTGCGCTAAAACAAACAAACAAACAAATACGAAATCAAAACGCTACATTTTGCTTACTACGGCTGGGTTATGACTTGTTAGAGATCTTCGTCTGGACGATTCTAGTATCTCAAGTTGATCCATATTACCATGTTCCCTAATGACATTAATACAAGGGATATACCTGTTTGGTAAACTGTTCATCACTGAACTAAGCCCGTTATTATGATATTCTCAAAGGTGATCAATTTTTGTTGTCTTCACCCTACCTACAAAACGCCAAACATTGTCGAAAAACAGTTCTGATACCTTCCACTACGACTTTACATCGGATTTGGTTGCCAAGTGACTCGCTGATTTACATGTTCTAAATTATTATAATATAATGTACTCAACCCTGTATACCCTTTAGTTTTATTGCAATGTCTTATTTCGAATCTGAATCTATTGTTCGAGCTAACACTGTCAGAAAGACGAATATACTTACTGTTAAAGACTGCTCTCAAATATATCTACAAAATGTACATGTGAAATTTACTATTAAATTTAGCGTTAATATTCCAAGAGACTCGAGTTCTTAAAAAATAAAACAGAGTGTCATTCAACATTTTGTTATGCAACTGATTTCAAAGTTATCAACATAACATGTTACCATATATTGCTGATTTAGAGAAAGTTCGTGATACAGTAGAGAAAATACCAGATACAGTATACATGGATACCGAAAAAACTTGGTTGTAGAGGTTAATGAAATGCAATATTAAAACTGTACGATGGACAAAAGTATTGCTATTCTTCACATGAACGTCACGTTGCACTCCGACTTGTCAGATTCTGAGTCAGGTTGCCATTGGCATTTCACAACATATTTTAGTACAAAAACTTTAGTAACTCATCTAATTTTTTGTGTGTGTATAACAGACTTGTACTGTTCACTAAAAGCTTACCGCATTTCTTGAAAATGTACTTCGTAAATTCGAAATTATAGTCAGTTTTACTTTTCCAATACGGGGTACATCCAATGGACAGATCCAGTGTACATTCAGCTAATACTAAACACACTACAAACTAGAGGCCATGTAAGTACTTTTTTCTAACTAATTTATAAAATTTAAGATAAATAAAATAGCCCCGCAAAACGTCTTTAAATTCCCTGAAAATCATGACAGAAAAAATGCTTAAAATTACAATAAGTTAAAAAGTTATGTTCTTTCTTTTTTACTTAAGCATAAAGCTGTACAATGATCTATCACTTTTGTGCCCATTGCAGGCATCGAACCCTGAAAATTAACATAAATAAACCGTCAAATTTGTTGCTGAGCTACCGAGGTGTAGGAGGAGTTAGAATATTGTAAACTAAACTTTTTTATGAATATTATGTTCGAATATGATTTTATTTTTATAAACGTACTTGAATCCTTCAGTGGGTACTTTATCTGATGTAGTTTGTGCTTAAAGATCTTGGGATTTACTCTAGAGAAATGTTGCTGTTAATTAATCATTGGACTTGGTGTGAGGAGATAATTTTACCATTTTGATGGAGAAGTATGTGAGAGAAAATACTTTTCTTTTCATCTTGTGTTAAGTGTGTAATGTATATTTTATAAACTAATTCCATTTATACTGAGTTACTGACCACTTCATCTTTAAAATTCAATTCATTTTGAATCATAAATCGTATGCGAGCTTCCATAAAAGCTGCAAGTTGGATTATGTGAGTTACGGAAGTTGAATAAACTAACGTAAAATATTTCTTCTCATAAATATCGAAAGTGGAAACAGTAATGTGAAGGATTTTCTCTCATCTATTACAAAGCAATAAAACTTTCAAACCATCACATGACTATCTGAAGCGATTCTTCGGACTCATAGTTTGAATTTTCCAGGGGAGCACAATGACACAGCAAAAATAACCATATTATAGAAGCTATCAGAGCTTAATAAAATTAGGACATATTTCATGGCAATAATAGAGATTTTCATTGCTGGTGCTAAATCTCTTCGCGTATTTACTTTCTGTGTTGCCTATCTGCATGTAATTGTTAGTTTGTTATGAATTTTCCGCAAAGCTACACGAGAGCTGTCTGCGCTAGCCGTCTCTAATTTAGCAGTGAAAGACTAGAGGGAAGGCAGCTAGTCATCACCACCCACAGCCAACTCTTGGGCTACTCTTTTACAAACGACCGTCACATTATAACGCTCCCACGGCTGAAAGGGCGAGCTTGTTTGGTGGGACGGGGATTCGAACCCGCAACCCGCAGATTGCGAGTTGAGCGCCCTAACCACCTGGCCACGCTGGGCCATTTTTAAAAGTATAAATTAAGCATTAACAAGGTTATATACTATTATTTTTTTATTTAGTCCAAGATTAAGGCTTGCAGTTTAGACAATTCTATGAGGCCATGTAAACAATGGTTGTTTTTTGAAAGCGCTAGAATTGCTCCCTTAGCATAAACAGAGGCGGTCTGGGCCTCTTTTGGGGACACTAGTAAAGGATTATTAGGGACACTCCATTGGTGAACTAATAATTTGAGATAAGTTTATCAACTTGCACTGCATCTTGTACTTACATATTATCAGTCGACAAGTGAAGATTCTGTAACTTGCAAAGAAGAGATAAAACTCTTGCTAGAATAATTTTGCGTTTATTTTAAAGACTGTCCTTAATTCTTAATTTAAAATAGTAAACATATTCAGTGGTATACGGAACTCGTGTGTATACGGAGCTCAAAATACACGTATACTTTATATATTAGTATGTTCCCGTTTTATATGTGGATAGCACATACATAAAAATAAGACTTGTAAGTGTCCAATGTTTGTGTGCATTAACAGTACTCGAAAATCTCAATTCAATACACCAGCAGCCGTTTGAGTTCATTAGATAATTTTGAGATCATTTCTATGATTTGACTGTTGTTATCTCAGCTATAATGCTGATTTCAATGTTTATGAACATGAGGGCTTCGAAATACTCAGCTGTCAACAGGCTCTTCAGTCTTGTTTTTATTATCTCTAACTTCGAGAAACATCTCTCACAGTGAATTTGAGTGATGGAAAGTGTCAAAAGATTGTGATACACTTTATGTAAGTTGTCATATGCTTTTGAATGTAGCGTGTAGTTCTCAAGCAACTGAAAAACACATGTTAAACACCAGTTGCACCTCTGGAAAGTTTTGCACAAAGTAACATCCTCGTGTCTTCTTCTGTGGCCAGTCTCAGATGCATCAGAGGTATCATCTCCCTCAACTAACTCCTGTTCCAACTTTGATTTAGCTTCGGATACACACTTGCAAAATGTTCCAGTTCAGATCTTACTTTTGTAAGATCTAGGTGTGACATTAGCTGACCTATCTTACTCAATGATATGGCAAACAGGCCCTCTTTCTTTATATTAACAAAACTCTTTGGGTCACAAGACTGCGCGTCAGCACACAGCTGACTATATTCCGCAAATTGTCTCATCAGATTTCCTATTGTTTGATCAAATACCACGTTGAAAATATCAATCCTGTATGTAGTCATAGGTGATGTAGTTGTGTCTTTTTCTGTAGATCTTGTTTCATCATACTTAGCTTTTTCATTTTTCTTCCTGATACCTGACTTCATCACATTCCTCAATATCTAATAGATCTGTCAATCAATGTTATATAAAATTGTGTTCATTTGTCTGATATATCCGACTGGTCTAGGTACAACGCTTTGCATGTCGTCCCTCAGTGCTCTCAGTTGAAATGCACACTCTTGTATTGGCCTCCAAACCTGAACTAAATCAAGTCTACTTGCTTGAAGGTATTCTGAAACAGGCGTAATATGATTGAAAATGGGCATGAATGTGCAAATGGTTAAAATTGTTTCATACTTCAGAAAGCCCTCCTTCCGACTCCTGTCTTTGTGGCAGCATCATGTGACTTTGAATGCTGCACTATAACCAAACACTTGATCAGATCTGGGAAAACAGCTTTGGAGTGGTTTGTAGATGTCTCGAACACAACTGATGATGCACTTGATTTTCACGATCAACGTGTTTCACTTATCTGCTTAATTCTTTTCAATTTGTCCGATCCTAACTTACTCTCATTTGCCCTTTTCCAGGTATCCTTTCGCTTATAGAAACTTTTGAAGAAGTCTGCGGCTTTTTAAAACGTCTCGAATAATGACATTGCTGCAACATATACCTTCGTCGAGACTATCACAACTAAATTTTGTTCATGCCCATAGCACCACACGTAAACGTTTGTATTCGCGGCAGAAGAGAGCTTTGCCTGAAAGCCACTGTACTGCCCATGGCAAGCTGCTGCTCCATCTGTGCTGTTTGAAAAACATTTGTTGATATCAATCTTGTGATCTCCAAATACACTTTTTACTAGGTCGTACAGTCCCTTTTCGCTACCACTTGGGCTGAGGGAAGGAACGAGAGCCTTTCAACTACATTCCCACCAAGTACTTTCCGGACTATCACAGCTCATTGGCTAGTTTTAGTGATGTTTTGTGGCGAATCAATTAGTACTGAGAACATACCAGCATTTCTAACTTCATCTGATATAACGTTCTGGGTGATATTCTTCATTGTAACAAGCAGCTTGTTGACTTGTTTTATTGATTAAATAACTGGAGCACCTTTTCCAGTAGCTCCAGACTTTTCGCGTTTCTTAGTGTTAGCTATTACTTTGCTTAAATGCTTTGAGAGTGGCATGTCATACTGATTCAGAAGTTTTCAGTTCCTAGAAAACGCCGTGATTTATTTATTCATGCCCCCAGTGGCACATCGGTATGTCTGCGGACTTACGACGCTAGAAACCGGGTTTCGATACCCGCGTTGGGCAGAGCACAAATAGCCCATTGTGTAGCTTTGTGCATAACTACAAACAAACAAACATATTTATTTATTTATTTTCTTCTATGTGTCCTCTAAAGGGAAAATTAAGCTTTCCAATAACCCTGGTATCAGCAATAATTCTATGAACAATTTTACAATTCTCTGAGCTTCAATTTTCGTTTATTAGGCAGCATGTCATGTACATAGGACAAAAGTTTCTACCTTTCATATTCACCACATTCACTTCACAGTTTTGCGTGTGTTCCTTAAATTATTCATACTCCCCTACATGTTGATGAACACTCACTGCATCCACGCACAAATGAAAACCTGGTATTACTATTTGAAAATAATAAGCAAGTCTTGCAGAAAAGCTTCTGTTGCTGATCTTAAAAAAAGAACCATCGTCTCTTAATTTTTAAACATCAGCTATTTTTCGGTAGTACACATCTGGGTCCAATGGGTTAAGTAGTTAAAATGGATGTTGGGCAAAAATTTGCTATGCATATCGTGACTTGAAGGTTTAGAAAATATGTTCACACCATCAAAAATATCACTTTCATCAAAGTCGTCTGTTCTTGTCTCTGTGTCTCATTTCTCACTGCTGTGTGGATTTTTCGTGTGCATTGCAGCTGTTGCTGTAACATCATCGTCATTTTTGCGTGAAAGAACATGCCGCGTACTTCATGGTCAGTTGTTTGTGTAACCTGTTGATTATTTTGAAATGTTAAATGTGGGAAGTGATTTTATAATTCTTTCTGTCAAATAAATGAACATACACTGTATATGATACTGTTCTTGTATCTTCTAAAAATTAAATTTGTGATATACTCATGCAAAAATAATTTACACATGATTATTATAATATCAGTAATTTAGCTTATTGTACTTAGGAAATGTTGCTAAATGTCACCAGCAAACCTTGTCGACGTTAGGCAAAATTCGCAGTCGTCGCGTACGCACAGTACGCCATGACAATGTCATTATCAATCAGACCTGTACTGACCAAATAGATGGTTATCAGCTCCTCGGGCCACTTGATGTAGGGGTATGAAGTGTTTTAGAGCTACTGATCAAATGTGCGCGCGCCACAGAAATCAATTTATTTTATAAATGTCTAAGCAATATTTATAATGATATGATTTATATTATTGAAAATATATATGTTATTGTACATAATACATGAACATATATGAAACACTGATATTGAAAAACAAAAAGTAATTTATACAGCTACGAGACTCTTTTGCGTTTATTGATTTCTTCGAGAGATGGTTTCGAAATTTCGAATATTCCAATTGATAAACAGCAGACTCTTATTATAATAAGCATTTAGCTTGTTACATGAGGGCCTGTTAACCATTCTACTGGCCAACATGCGTGCAAAATGATTATTTATAAGCAAAGTATTGATAATCTAATAATATTGCAGCTGAAATACAAAACTAGGGATATGCTCTTCAGTCCTATCATTGCTGACGAGATTCGCAAAATATCGGCAAATTTTTGCCAATGAAATTCGCCAGCAAAATTGCCAGGCATAATAAGCCCATTAATCCTAATAGAGCAGTTGTAAGTTGAGTTTATAACAGTATATTGTTATGTCATTATACAAATTGAAGACCTACATGTTTCACACAGTACTGATTTTTGTAGCAATTTTAACTGAAAATTTTAATAATTTCGTGGGATAAAACGCTCCTTTTTTAGGTTGGCCTAAAGTAAATATCAATGTCAGCAAAACTAAACTACCATTAATTCTTCATTATTACAAAAATAATAATGTGATCAAGTTGATATTTATATAAGCAAAATTAAACTTTAGTATGGTCTTTTATTAACAAATCCACTTCCCAAGGATTGTTCATTATTATTCAACTGAGCACCTTGAACAGTAATTACAATATTTCTGTTGACTTTTGCAGACTCCTCATTTTACGTTTATGTCATCCAATGGATTGTCACCTCTTTTCCGACATTATATATTGTTTTAACGTGTGAAGTCTACAGACTGTTGTCAACTTTAAACAATAGGCCCATGACTTGCTCAAACTATGCAGTTATTTCATGATTTTTATACAAAATATAAAGCTATGAGGTAATAGGCGGGATAGAAGTTTGGTACTGTAACTTGTATGTAGGCTTACGTAGCATTAAGTGATGTTTCGTTTGTATGGACAGATCTACAAAAATATCTAGGCCTAGTTACTGAGAATCCCCGTCTTTTTCGTAAGCAAAATTCTAAAAATAGAACAGTGGTTTACAGAATGGAACGTTTTAGCTGTTTAAAATACTCCCCTCAAGAAGCTAGGAATGTGTTTTATATTTACCTGTGGTAAGGCCTGCAAGAAGGGGTATAAATATTGGTTGTATATTTTACGTCTAAATGTATTCAGTATTTATTATAGTACTCCACATAAGTTTGGCCATTCGAGAAACATAAATGACTCTGGTTTTAATTTATGAACACGGGTTTAAATGTTATTAAGCGGTAATCGATAAAATTTGAGGGGGCACTACTTCTCGAGTTTTAGGGGGAGGGCACCAGGGTATTACCCGGTTGCTCGCTGGGCGTTAACACAATATATCGAAAATACCTAGAAAAAACGAACCAAATAAAGAGCTGTTGCCTGCACTGTCATTAATCTTAACAATGCTATGACATTTATATTATTACGTCTCCGTTTGTTAATTGATTTTTTCCGTAACTTCGTTCCGACGAAATTTTAACGACA
>NW_013668096.1:29434-41094 GCF_000517525.1 Limulus polyphemus
GATAGTTCTAGAAACAAGAGAGCGTGAGAATTGTCACGTGATCTCGATGACGCAACAATATTTTTACTGAACAAAAATATTATTCACATTTTTTTTCTTTTACCACAGACAATAAATGACATCTTCCACATATATTTATTATGAGAAGTTGGATATTTAGATGCATAACTGTTAATGTTCCCAGTTTATTTCAATTGGTTAATTCAAGTGAATCAGATCCCATCAATTTATTTACAATGAAAAATTTCTTTGGTTGATAATGAACAATTGGGAACATGATCTTTATCTTTTTGTCAGGACTCAGTTTGATTTTGACGTAACAATCTTTATATTAATTACTGTATGGCATAATTTTTTTTATTTATTCTATCTCAGATTCTTTGAATGAACAAAGTGCAGATTGAAACATGTCTCACCAGTAAAACTACAGTAACTACGTTTTGGGGGATTAAACAGTCTTCGAAATGTTATAGCTCTTAATACTGTAATTAGAATTAGTAACACGCTTCTTTTCTTTTGGAAACTTGTAATGTATAGAACTATTGTGTTAAATTTGAAATTACTGTCGTGAACGGAGTAGAAGTGCGCGATTTAGTCGCTGGTTATAAGAGGTGCTATTAAGGTAATGCTCGGTTTCTCTATCAAGCATTTAATGTGACGCTTTCCGTATTGTTTAAACAAGGACTCTTCTCAAGAGTGGTAAATGAGGAAAATCTTTGAATTTATTTCTTATACTGCACCTTCAGTTTCAGCAGCAACATGCGGTAACGTGGTTTGAGTATCAAGGCTTTTGGCAATCTGAACATCTAGTACATATACTTTGTTACAAGTTGAAGATATGTTGACAACTATAATGAAACAAGGAGTAGTCCTTATAAAGTGTTAGCATAAAATAACATTTCATGAAAGACAAAAAAAAGAGACTTTTATGATCCCATTTAATTAGAATGGTTAAGCTTAATACCATAACTGCGAAAGTAAATATTGTATTTAAAACGTTCCATTGATTTTCCAGAAAAGTTATTACTTCTCGTGAGATAGTGGAAATCGTGCAAGGAATATATTCTCTATGCATTTAAAGACTTGAGTGTAAATTGAAGACAAACATATGCCAATTTGGCATTAGCCACATTCTAGACATAACTAATACTTACAACGAGATTTTTCAATACGAAATTAGAATTAGGTTGAGTAACAATCTTATACTTTGTTCAACATACTTAAAAGATATAAAAGATAATTGAACTTTAAAACATTTTTTGTGGATATTTACGCAAAGCTACATAAAGACTATTTACGCTATACTTTCCTAAGTTTAAGCTAACAGACTAAAGAAAAGGCTAATGGGATAGTGGGGATTTGCCCATCACTCATACAATGCCCTCACCCCCCCCCCCCCCAAATATTTACTTTTTCTTGAGGCAACGGTACATGAAGCACGAACCCTCAGATCCACAGTCTGGGATGCTTACCATTAGGTCGAGCCTGACCCATTTTATCTATGAAAAGACAAAAACCTTGTTATAAAATAATCTTAATCACCTTCTCAGTTAATTTTTATGCAAATTAGGCATATGATGATCACTAATGCGATTTGATGTGCAAATGAATGTTCATTCTGCATACGCTGATAAATGAGCATTTGGCAGAGATGATTTTGCAACTTTGCAGTTCATTTATTATATCTTCTTTTAATACGGAGGTGGTCACCACGAAAAATAAAGAAAGTCTTGACATTAATGTTGCATGCAATAAATTAAAGTGTTTATAAGGTCCTCAGGTATCCACGATCACTCCTTTGGAGTCACTTGTTGCGTTTTCCAAGAATATCGCATACATGCTCCAAAGGATTGAAGTGTACTAATAGGTAGGTCGTCTTAATCCAGTTAATCTTCCCATTTTCAAGAAACCAGTTTAGCATGTTAAGAGGTGGGGTTTATTATCCATTAGGCTTAAGTCAGAACCAGTTGCAGCACTATATGGAAACTCAAAGGATCATATGATGTGACCACAATAATACATTCCATTTATGACATGCTCTATTCCAACCGTTTCCAACTAATGACACGTTTACTTAGACAACTGGATAAAGCATACAATCATCTACAACACAAAGAGGATACCGATATTTTCTTTCTGGGTTGCTTCATTCTTAGGGCACCTACTACCAAAATGAACCAGCTTGTAATATACATGTCCACAAAAGCCTATTCCTGCCTACACCATCACACCAAGCAGGCCTACTGATAGTAGTAAGCCAACTCAAATTACAATACAGTCATTTTTAGGATTTGCATGAATCTGCATCTGAATTTGAAAAGCTATTTTTTTTAGTCCCTAGACAAAGTTAAGTTTCGATCTGGAATGGCTTCAAAGGCAACTGTATGATGATACTGTGTAATTGGCTAGTGTGTAGTCAGGTGTACAAGCGAGCAACGTGCTAAATAAGTAAATTGCACATCACACAATCTAAACTTAGCGCTAAATGTCTCTTTTCAGTCTGTACTGCAAATCAAAAAGATTTATAATTTGATTCAGAGATTATGTGTTTTTGGGACAAAGAATCTAATCCTGCTACAACACTAAAAAATGTATATCCCACCGATAGTCATCACGTGATGGTTGTTTGGTAATTTTGTATAAAAATGGAGCTAGTTCTAGTTCCAAATACTCACCAAACGCGTTTTCACCTGTTATGTGGGTACAGGGTGAAGTGCGAGTCACTTTAAAGATACGTTGCTCCACTTGTAATCGGTTTACTGCTTGTGTTCTTGTCACTATTGCAGGCTTACCGTGAGCAAAATATACCTCAATGGGGAGCTGGTATACAGGCTGATCTAGAAAAACTTGTTTCTAATCGTCTGTACACACTAAATTTGTGTCCAGTTGTTACTTCGAACAGCTGATACATCGTGGAAGTATTAAGATTGAAGCAATTAAAAAACGAAAAAAATCGGTAGCCTACTTGTTTTGTGGATGATAGTATGCCCTGTGAAGGTGTCTAAACAAACGTGTCGTTGGTTTGGAGGGTTCCACATTCTACTACATTTTGATATACTTGTAATAAATTCAGAAGAGCTTGCTGTGATTATCTGATTTATACTAATGAAACATCAATATATCTTCTATGAGGTCTAGTCATGGTTCATTAATACTTTGGGGAATTAAATTTGTGATTTTCTTCAAAGTGACAACTGAGATACGATTATGCGAGACATATAACAGAGCCAGAATGACCAAAATTTGCATTTTAGATGATGTGACTAATCATCGGGTGCTTGATGTCTGTAACAATGAAATAAGGGATGGATTGACATTATATTAAAACAATTCTTTTAATATATTTTAATAGCTATAAAATTTCAAATGTAAGACACCATAAGACAATTCCATTGCCAATGTGAGCTCAGCAACTGTAAACGTAAGAAACCATAAATATTAATTATTTATTTGTTTAACGAAGTTTAATTACTAGAACACTGGCAATTCATGACAATTTCAAGTGTAGGAAACTGAAAATGAGTCGAGTTTAGCCGAAGACACTTCAGCCCTGAATGTTGTAACTTGTAAAAGCTTCCCGAACTAACGTTCGAAGAAGTTGCGTTTTTAAATTAGTGATATTCCAAAATTCATAAATAAATTTTTCTAAGAAGTCATTCACGTAAATTTGAATATCTTTAAAAATTAACAAAAACGATTTATAAATAATCGAAGATTTCTGGAATACAGTTGCTGGCTGTTGTAAAGTAACAGCATATGGTAATTGTGAAGTGCCTACGTCTGGTAGTTAATTAGCTACATACTGTAGTTGTGAGTTAGCTACATACCGTAGTTGTGAGTTAACTACGTATGGTAGTTGTGAATTGGCTACATATTGTAGTTGTGAGTTAGATACATACTTTAGTTGTGAGTTGGCTACATACCGTATTTGTGAGTTGGCTACATACCGTATTTGTGAGTTAGTTACGTATGGTAATAGTGAATTGGTTACATAATGTAGTTATGAATTAGCTACATACGATATTTGTGAGTTAGCTACATACCGCAGTTGTGAGTTGGGTACATATAGTAGTTGTGAATTGGTTACATAACATTGTAGTGAATTGGCTACATACCGTAGTTGTGAGTTAGCTACATATTGTAGTTGTGAGTTAGCTACACACTGTAGCTGTGAATTAGTTACGTATGGTAGTAGTGAATTGGCTACATAATGTAGTTGTGAGTTAGCTACATACCGTAGTAATGAATTCGCTACATAGGGTAGTTGTGAAGTAGCTAATGTTACATAGAAACAAGATTATATACCCCTGGTAAAAGAACGTCAAGACAATATCCTACAACTTAGCGGTCCAGAATACTAATATTCCCTTTTCACCAACACGGGCAGGAAGAACGTTTCGGAAAAGAAATAAGGTTGAAGAAACCTAACTCATGAAGATATTTCTAATATACTATATTCTTCTGTAGGTGGCATATTTTAGTGCAGTTATTAAGTGTAAAAGTCTTCCTCTGTGTTGCAAAAATTATCCATGTATTAGGTTCGAAAAGTAATAGTATTTAAAGAGCATATTTACTAATTCCAGAAAGAGAAGTCACGTGTTCCAAGTTTTATTGATAGCTTAAAAGTTTAGAGTCGTGATCGTAATGAGACTGGTTGTAAGTTTGTTAACTTAGCGAAAGTAATATAACAATTCTTATTAAATTAGATTTTAGCATAAATCGAAGTAGTTTGATTGTGGTAACAATCTAGGTATGTTATCTACGTGTATTGAGTGAAATATTTTATGAAGATATTATATAGTCCGCTGGGAAAATACAAAATGGTTCATTAAGATGACATCGCAAATTATTGTGGGAAGATAATAAAGACATTTCAATTAATAAATCTCTTTTTTCAGTATAGAAAACGACAAAATGAATTATCTTAATAAAAGAAGCAGAACAAAAGTATATTTCTTCTAACCGTAAAGTATACATTAAGATTGTTTACAAATTATCATTGTGATGAAAGCTGTAAAAATGAAACAAGCAAGGCGTCGCTATTTGGTATATTGAAATTTGACGGTTCAGACCTTGGAAACACAAGACCTGAACTCAAAATTATCACGTTATACATGACTAATATCTTATTTCCTCTATAATTATTAACGTGAATAGTTATTCCATTGGTTTATTATTATTATATACTGACAATAACTGAAACAGCACAAAACTATTGTAAAAAGACTGAGATTTGACGAAAGACAGTTGATGATCTTCTACACCTATATTTGTGATATTTTATACATGAATTTTATGTGCTGACCTATAGGTGTTTTTGCTGTGAGCCCTTTTTCAGTTATAAAGACAGCTACTTGAACATGAAAATTTTTCCTTAGGTCTCTCACAAGCTGAGCTGGAATGAAAATGTTACTTCAATTTTGATGAAAAAACAAACAAACAAACATAAAGTCTTGACAATGGCTAATTAGTAGCTGGGGAAGAGGAAAGTTGTATTTCTTAAACTATGATCTCGTTTCCTTTAACGCTCTATAGATAATGACGGCTGTACTTATCACACTACTCCACGGAAAACATTTCGAAATGTTTCGTTTTCATGGTCATTGTTTGTCGTGAATGCAAAAAAAGTTAATATACAGCAATTATAAGACAACAAAATTAATAAAACTACGGAGTGACATACATTTATAATCATACCTATAGAAGAGTACTCCATACTTGCTATTGTTGATGTTGTGGTACTCGACCAATTGACTTTACTTATGTTCTTTGGTCCACCTAGAAAATTGCAAAGAGATTTCAGAATATACTAGTGTAATGTCACTTTAAAAATAGTTGACATTTCTCAGTTTTTATTGAAGCTAGTAATAAATAAAAACGATATGTAGTTGGTTGAAGTGCTTGAGATTTTTTTATTTTACAGTCTTTTTTATTGACAGTTAGAGGTGTCGCTAGGCTATTTTTATTTAACAGTGCCCCGAATCCCAAGTTGGTATCTTCAAATATCAGAATAGAAAACCACATGTCTGTCTGAATAGGTATTTATGTCATAGTGGACGACCTGGGAGAGTCAGCTACAATCTGGACCTCTTCCTCTCTCCTTGACTATTGTTATTTTCAAAAAGTTTGTTTCACTACTCCTATTCCCTCTTCAGGGTCATGTTCATGAATTTCGTGATATTTACCACTTCACTCAATTCGATTCATTATATTACATAAAAGGGTTCGTTGGTAAACGTCACTTTTCTCTAGATCAGTACATTTATGATAGTTCATCTACTTGTTTTTCTAGAACTTGGTTGAGGGTGACTTATTTGGTACCATACCCTGTATATGTATTTTGTCAATGTGTGGATTTGCTTTGAGTTTCGCGCAAAGCTACACGAGGGCTATCTGCGCTAGCCGTCTCTAATTTAGCAGTGAAAGATTAGAGGGAACGCAGCTAGTCAGCACTACCCACCGCTAACTCTTGGGCTACTCTTTTACCAACGATTAGTGGGATTGACTGCCACATTATAATGCCCTCACGGCTGTAAGGGCAAGCATGTTTGGTGGGACGGATATTTGAACCCGCGACCCGCAGATTGCGAGTCGAGCTCCCTAATCACTTGGCCATGCCGGGCCCGCTATAGACGAAGAGATGACCGCCCATACAGATACATCAAAAGACAATTGTTAGTCAACCTCCTGGTGGTCAGATCTTCAAACCGATGGTCGGATATATGGTCAGACGGTACAAATTGTATACTCTTTTTGTTTTTTTAACACTAGTTTGCTTTATTTCTGTATATTTTGACATTTTGAGTACTTTTGTCTAAAAACACAGGGTGGTAGCACCGTCATAATATTTATGATCACACGATTGTTCGAATTTGTTGCATATTAATTTAAGCTCCGCTCGCATAGATGCAATAAATTTGAAATAAAGTACAGACTTATCAAATTATAAGTTTGTAGGTAAATCTTCGAGATCTATAAAGCATTAAGTCTTTTAAAAGCGAAATATTTAAGAATATTTAGTACTCCCGCCACCGAAGTTAGACGGAGGTTATATTTTCACCACTGTATGTGTATTTGTCAGAAAGATTTCTCGAAACGGCTCAATGGATTTGGACGAAAGTTTATATACATTTGCATTATGTCCCAACTTATAAGTGATTAGTTTTGAAGGATCAAAGTGAAAAGTAAAGGTCACATGAGAACCGATTTTCAGACTATGTTTGCTCTATAACTCAGTCAAAAATGGTTGGCCGTTGATTAAATTTGGAGGACATATGTAGAATATTATTCTGTATTGTCCTGTAAAAAAATGGTCCGTGTCCATTGTTATCAACGGACAAACGGACACATTTTCGTATTTTTTTGAGAGCCGCATATGATCAACGCTTCGTGGCGAATGTATACGCTCTACTGGGTGTCCCTCTAGTTGTAATTGTTGTAGTTTTTGTCCACTTTAAAAGGGGCCATATTTTACCAGCTTTGGGCGGAATACACTTCATGAGCTTTTATCTCAAAAGTTTGTGTTTTTAGTTTGTCAACCATGTATCTAAGTTTTATTCATTTAACTGCATTTACAGCAACAATTTGTGAATGCAGGGAATAGATTGTCGGAGATGTATGCAATCTTTTCAGCCTTATTTTACGTGATGCAACAATAGATTTGACATACACAAACAAATAACACCCTTCATTTAGTTCACATTCAGTTAAGAGTAACAAGTACGACAAAAAGTTACTAAAAAACTGAAAATTGTAACATTTCACTCATACCAGAAACAGTACGGGTTTTAAATAAAAATACCCATTACAACACCCAACACTTTAATTACACTTTTATATTTAGACTAAGGTCGAGAGGCCCTTTTCTCAATAGCAGGAATTATCAACATCTGGATCATAACACTCAAAAATTAGTTTCAGATATCAATATCTTGCATAGTTGTCGTATGCTTTAAAGAAGTTTGAACAAATTTTCAAGTAATAAAATCAAGACACTTAGCTTTTTGAGATCTTAAAACTGGGACTCCCTCTTTTTTGAGGTGGGGTGGGATTATAAACAATCAGTTAGGCAATTAATAACTATGATCAAGTGAAAAGCATGTTTTTACTTATATCATTTCTACTACAGATACCTTTCTGACGAAGGAATTGTTTGTTTTTCTAGCAACTTTTTGTTGGCCAGAAGTTTGTCGTAAAATTAGGAATATCTATCATTCATTTACACATTGAGTTGCATTGAGTAAAAATACTTCTTGAAAATCAAACATCGGCTGTGAACACCTCTCACCTGCATTCAACTATCTTTATTTAAATTTCCAGGGAAAAATCACGTGCTCAGTGAAGAACCAATAGTGATATCATGCCATCTACTGCAGCTTGTCTTATAATAGCAAACTTCAGAGAAAATAGCAAAAGTTATGTGAAATTTTCATAGTTAATTAAAGAAATGTATCTATTGATTCAGATTTTAGAGGCTCATAAAACTGTATACAAGTATAAAAAAGTTAAAGATTACCGATAAAAGTGAAAACCAAGACATTTAGGTGTCTCGGTTTGGATCTATCGGGACACTAGGACATAAACAGTCTGTCCCAGACAAACCGGGAAGTCTGATTATTACCCTGTCGACATTTGAATGAAAATACTAATACATGATATTGATTACGTTAACCAATCGTTTAACATGTTTAGAATCAACATGACTGGATCGTTTTCAATAAATGTTGCAATTTATTTGAACAATATTTTACTCTAAGTAGCAGTTTTCTCAAAACACGACAATTATATTGGTAGTATATTTGATAATAATCTCATTAGTTCTTAAAATATATTATTTTTTTAGCCTATGTTGTAGATTTAATGGAATAAGTACGTTTTTTTCTCTGGTTTTGGTTTGTTTTAAGATATACTACAAACTGAGAAATAATGCAGTGTACCTTTTACAAACAATGGCATCTGAATTTATGATTTAAGTAAAACAAAATAAATAATAAACCTAATCCTCACTACTTAATAAACGAAAACTATTTTCTATTCTCTTAGAAACGCTCACTATAGCTTTTATTTCTGATAATTGTAATTTCAGTTAAAAATTCCGTGTTTTAGAGCTATATTTAGAGCTGTATTTTCTCGTATTCATGGAATAAATCATAGTGATTTCACGTCCGAAAATGTCAGTTTAAGGAGACCCATAATGTATAACTTAAATTATAACGGCGGATTAGAATAGAAATGTAGGATAAAATAGTTTATCGTATTAAAATATATATATTTACTCAACGTTCTGTCTTTATCTGAGAGGTAACACCTCATTTGTTGAAATTAAATTCCCATTAAGAAGAATTTTACTCAGAAAATTAATCGTTAGAGGTTGAAACGAAATGGGGCACTGTGGTTTGAACCACTGTGAGTTGCTAAAGGTCAGCCATGATGACTGTGGTTTGAACCACTGTGAGTTGCTAAAGGTCAGCCATGATGACTGTGGTTTGAACCACTGTGAGTTGCTACAGGTCAGCCATGATGACTGTGGTTTGAACCACTGTGAGTTGCTAAAAGTCAGCCATGATGACTGTGGTTTGAACCACTGTGAGTTGCTAAAGGTCAGCCATGATGACTGTGGTTTGAACCACTGTGAGTTGCTAAAGGTCAGCCATGATGACTGTGGTTTGAACCACTGTGAGTTGCTAAAGGTCAGCCATGATGACTGTGGTTTGAACCACTGTGAGTTGCTAAAGGTCAGCCATGATGACTGTGGTTTGAACCACTGTGAGTTGCTAAAGGTCAGCCATGATGTTTTGCATTGTTCAAGTATACTGAACTTTAATGATAATGAAAAGTGTTCTTATTAACCAAACCAAATAAAGAAAATTGCTAGTTGCGGAATCTTCAAAATTAATATAAGAGTCTCGTTTAATTATTCTAATTATTTCTAAGAACTTGTTGAGTGATACACACTTCTTGTTTTTTTTCAAATATCAATGTCTAATAAAGTTTTGGGCAGAAAGTAGATAAAAGATGTAAACTTGGCATATTGGCAACACGATATTGTTCAATAAGTGACTGCTTCATTCTTTAGTCTCAACCTATTTGCTAATCCAAAGTTGTTATTGGCGTTTGATTTATTCTTTACTCACCCCAAGTAATTTATATTTCTAAAGATGGTTGAAGAATAATAACATTAATTCGATTAATTATTTTACACGCTTCATCTGACAAGCTGTTCAAGGAAGTTTTTTTTTCCCTTTTCAATGTATAAATTGTGAATTTCGGTGAGAAGAAACGTTCATAGTTATTTATGAGGGTTAAACTCGGTAACACGTGGGAAATTCATGACTAGACGTTTCTTTACCGCCCAAATTCACAAGTTTGGTGATAGAAAAGAAGCTACATTACCGTACATGTACTTGTCCTGTAAAGAAGAATGTTTCATGTAAACACTGACAAAAGGATTTTTTTTTTAATTTAGCTACAAGTTAATTAAAGAATAAGTAAAATATGTAATAACACGTTTTTAGAAAAGAAAACCGATTAATTAAACTCATAAAAAATTTTCAACGAGTTTTGTTGCACAGTAAAAACAGTTGGAGTGGGGGAATGTAAAAATGTATGCAGAAGTAAAAGTTTATAATTTTATGGTTCATGAGAATAGATTAATGGGAAAATATAGAATACTAGTTTTTATATTTATTCATTGACTGGAGAAAGTGAGAGAACTACAACACGTATGGAAGGAGAAAGAAAGAAATAATTTTGTTTTCTTTTGGTTGTATTTTTTCCATGAGTAAGGAACAAGTCAGTTAGAGAACTAAGTAAGTACTTAACCTTTTGGCCAAATGACTTTCTCAGAATAATGTATGCTACAAAATACATAAAAAAGTGGTCAGCGATCTGACCAGACGACATTCATACAATTCAATGTTTTCTCTGTCAGAACGATCATCATTTGCCTCTATTTACATAGATAACTTACTTTGCTTTGCTTTATTTACAAAATAAAATAGACTTATAGGTAAAATAATTTGTTTTGGATTTTACAATTGGTTGGATCTTTAGTAAAATTTATTCACTAGTCACTAATACGATTTAATCTGCCTAAGGAGGAACGTCCAGCAGAAAAAGAATTAAAATAGTCATAGGTTCAGTTACATATATGATTAACATTAACTAACCTTTTGGTGACACAATCATAAAATCAGCTGAGTCGGTTGTTCTGGGTTTTGAAGTCGTCACGGGTTTTAACTCTAGAAAAGCACGATATTACATAAATAGATCATCATATAATAATTTACCTTCCATTTATTCAGAAGTTGAAACTCCGAATATCGAGTTAGAAAATAGGATTAATAAGGATTAAAACTGATACAGTAAGTAAGTAAGTAGGATACTTTTTTCTGATATAAGCTAATTTATAACATTAATATACATGAAGTACAACATGTTGATTAACAATATTGAGAGTAACTGAATGAATTAAAGTAACATGTACATGAAGTATATATGTATAAATTACATCAACGAAGTACATCATATATATATATATATATATATATATATATATACTACTAGTTACGTTGTACTAAATTAAATAAGTTAAGTAATACGTATTAAGTAAGTAACTTAATTACTAGTAAGTTAGTTTAAGTTTAATTAAATTTAGTTTA
>NW_013668096.1:41104-65247 GCF_000517525.1 Limulus polyphemus
TATATATATATATATATATATATATACAACTGTACTTGGCTAATTAAATAAGTTAGAATGACTTAGAGAAACTATTACTGAAATGTTTAGATAATTAGTTTGAATTAACAACTATAAACACATTTGGTTTGTAGCGTAGAATAGACTTACCAGAACCATTTAGAATTAGAAAGAATTATCTCTGCGTGATCACATATTTATAATTTGTAATAATTTAAAAGTAAGACATCGTAGTTATTGTTTGTTTACTGTTAAGCACAAAATTACACAATATTCTATCTGACTTGTAACCATCGTTGGTATCAAAACTCGATTTTTAGCGTTATAAGCCCTTAGACTTACCGCTGAGCCACTGATGGACAGGACTTTGTAGGTTATAGAAGTAATTTCATGTATTACGTGAAAAAATTATTGTTACGAACCTTTTTAAAAGCTGAAAGTCAGCAATGAACTTATTAATATAAAACTTTGGCTAAATAATATTTTTTACAAGTTTGTTAGGCTAAATGTTACAATTTTACTTAATCATTTGCAGAAGTTTGTAAAGTTAAATTCTGAGCTTTACATTTAAAAATTACATCACAACAGATCATTCAAAACTTAAAGGCAAGTTTAAGTTAGCAGCTTGTGTAGGTAATTCCATCTCATGTTCCTAGTACCATTTATATTAATTAAATTGGAGCTCAAATGAGCAGGGAAATAAGAATAAACAAATACTAACAAATAACACATCTTTTGAACTTTACTTCAACCAGTATTCATCATGGCTGGGTTGACATTTAAAACAAATCTAAAGTCAAATGATAGATTGATAATATAACAAGAAAAATAAAAAAATGGGAATTTAAAAATCTGCAAATAGGGATCGTAAAAGAATAGGGAAACAAGGTTGGAGATACTGTAGACATTATTTACTCAAACTAAAAAAAACATATTTTGACTACATGCTGTTACCTAGAATTACATTTGCTGGAGTCAAATATGAATTTCTAGTTTGGGTAAATTATGTCTGCAGTATCTCCAACCTTGTTTCCCTATTTTTTTTACGATCACTATTTGCAGATTTTTAAATTCCCATTTTTTTATTTATCTTGTTTGCTGAATTTTTTATGCTTATTTATAGACAAAGGATTACTTGATATGATAGTTAATCTTATACACTGTAATGATAATGAACATAGCTAGCAGCTAGCTGACACAGTCCATGATGATTTACTGTAGCTATTGGCTGTTTGATCGCATTAGTTCGAGATGTAAAATGTTAAGCTGCAGCTGGAGATTGTCATGGAGATTTGTTTGAAAATATAGTGAACATTTAGAGTTTCTGTGTAACTAAGTTTTCTATATATAATGCATAGCAATGGGCAAATATATACCTAGACTAAAACACAATCCTCATTAAGCACATATAAAATTTTACCAGTAAAGTGGCAGAATTTTCAAATATACGTCTAAAACATCGGTTTAAATTTACCTTCGTTTCTTTTAACGTATTTATTCTATGAATGTGTGTAATATAATTAATATTATGTGTATTGATTCTTTTTTACTCTTTTATTTCATATATAATTTAGGGATTGACTCCCTAAAATCACCGATTGTATAGTGTGCAAAGCATGGAGTATCTACACGTTACAGTCAATAATGTTGATGTATTACTGACTAGTAATTCCTGTTTCATCCTGCACTTAAGCTTTTTAAAGGAACACTAGAGTTATGCTGTTTTTAGCTTTTTTAGCTTATGTAAAATATAGAAGAAACAAATCGACTTTACAAAATTCGTAGTACCTTATTTAGTTTTCTACAAAAGGTTTGGGTGCAATATACCAAGCCGTTTTTGTTGTAGGCTGGCAAGAAATAATAATAATAATAAGAAAAAGAATTACAAACGGGCTGTTTGAGCGTTTTTTCTTCTTCTTGTAAGTCTGGCATGTTGGCTTTTTTGAGTATTTTTATGTGTACGGCCTTAACAGTGAATAGTAAAGGTTTTAAAGTGTTGCTTGAACTGAATTTTTACTGTTTAAGGTGCTTTTGACCCGAATGTTCTTTAGGGTTTTGTGTAGTTCCTTGCGATCCCTATTATAAACCACTATCGTGGTTCGTGATATTGGTTTGTTTAGTTTTGTACTGTGAATGCATTTTTTGAATAGTAGTTCATGATTAATACATGGTTAACTGCATTAAAAGTAAATCTATTCTTTCATTATCAAACAATGTAAAAACTTAGAAACAAAAAGAATATAGATAATGATTGGTATAACCAAACAATACTTCCAGTTTACGGTTAATGAGTAACAACAGGTGAAACAAACATGTTGAATTACAGCTATATGTATAGTAATTGATATATTTATATACTGTTTATTGTGATGTTTCCATTACGTTTTGTTTTAACTCGTGTGATAAAGCGAAATGAATATTACAATTTAACTTACCGTATACATATATTTCCGCTACTTGTATTCCTACGGGATTTTTGGCCAAACACTTATAAATTCCCAAGTCCACATCTTGGAGATTGTGAATCTTAAATATACTTTCAATTTGATTTTCCCGGGCAGGTCTTTCATTGATGTCGTACTTCTTCCCTAAAGTAAAGCTAGTTCCACCATCTTTAACCCAATAGATTCGTGAAGAAGGAAAGGAATCAACCACACATGTTAAGATGGCTGTTGTTTGAAGTTCAACTTCGAGGAAACCGTTAGGGACAATTATTACTGGCGAATCTGAAATAGTAAATTGAGGTGCTGATACTTCTTTAAGATTTTATAAAAACCTTTTTTGTGTAATGTTATAATTTCCCATATCTTGTTTGTTTGTTTGCTATTAAGCATAAAGCTACCCAATGAGCTACTTGCATAATAAAAATATCGTTTTGTAAATACTTTTGTATTAGTGCCAAATTATGTTTCTTTCTAAAGAAGGGTTGAAAATCTTAGTTGGATATGTTATAAAATAAACCGGTGGACTGTACAGATAATTGTGGAAATGTTGTTAGTGCTTACCATAGTAGATTAACAAATGCTATGAATTGATTGATTTTTTAATATACATTAATTTCGACTAACGACTGGGTGCTTAGAAAAACTCTTAACTTAGGATTTTGTCATAAGTAAAAGTATCTTGAAGATATATCAACATTGCGGTAAAATTTAAACTATGAAATTTTTGTCACAGATACAGTCCAGCAATTTGACTGGATGTGGAAATTTGTCTCATGTGATCAAGACTTCTCGAAAATGTGATGTGTTGTGATAACATTAGCATGAAAATAAAATGATCACAAATACATTTCAAGGTATTTTGGCCCAATACGTATTCCCAGTAAGAACAATGCACAATATCATCTGTTTTGGTTATGATAGATGTGATTCACTCAACACTACCGGAGTACATCTGATATCACGGCCAGTCTGATGAGCTTCGCTCAACACTACCTGAATATATCTGATATCACGGCAAGTCTGAAGAGCTCTGATAATGAATGAAATGCTTCGTTGGCAGTTACCTTACGTAGGGCCCGGCATGGCCAGGTGGATAGGGCACTCGACTCGCAATCTGAAGGTCGTGGGTTCGAATCCCCGTCCCACCAAACATGCTCGCCCTTTCAGCTGTGGGGGTGTTATAATGTGACGGTCAATCTCACTATTCGTTGGTAAAAGAGTAGCCCAAGAGTTGGCGGTGGGTGGTGATGACCAGCTGCCTTCCCTCTAGTCTTACACTGCTAAATTAGGGACGGCTAGCGCAGATAGCCCTCGTGTAGCTTTGCGCGAAATTCAAAAACAAACAAACAAACCTTACGTAGATGCTACAATGTACTTGTTTTACTGAAAATATGTATTGAGAGTATTAAAAATGAAATATTTGATGATATTTCTAATCTAGAAGAGGGTTATTCGAATATTATATGAAAGTTTTGCACCTCACCGCAGTTACAAACCGTAGTGCCGCAAGGGAACATGTTTAGCACATTTATTTACTTACGGCGTATTCTCGACACTGCAATAATAGCAAGGTTGCTTTTGGTTGATCTCTATCTGAGGAAGAATAGTGAGTTTGTTAAATGATGCGAGCAAAAGGACACAACATTTTGGAGATGTAAGCCTTCAGTATTATTTATTGAAGCAGAAAGAAATTATGCAAAAGAGTGTTTAGGAAAGACAACCCTATGAAGTAACGCTCCAAGCCAATTAGAAGTAATGCTTCCATCTGCAAATTGAAGGTTACGGCTACAAAAGAGAACCGCTCTACCCAAAAAGCCATTGTGATGAAACTAAGCATATCTCCTGGTACTGTCAATAAGATAATAAAGAATTGAAGCTTTAACGTAACGAAGTCTCTCAAACCAAGATACATAAGCTTCTAATCACACCTGGAAATGAACGGATGTTTTCTTAAAACCGATGGCCAAAGAAATTGGAATCCAGTAATCGCATTTGACCACATACCTGCCAAGTTCTCTGACGCAATTTTAAATGGCTTTAGTACCTTTAGCTTGCTTATATGTATTTCTGGAAGCCAACATCTATTTACAGTGGAGGATCGGTGGAGAAATTGTCAAGGTCTGTGGTCCAGGATTAACTTCTTCATTCTTGGCAGAAGCTTGTTACAATGGGAATTGTGATATAAGTCAATAAAGTGCGACCACGACCATAAGCGTGAGCATTCTAAGGACCTATGAATGAAAGCACAGAAAAATATGTTAAAATATGTCTTTGACGATCAATAAGCAGTTGTAAGTAAAGCACAGAGCACAAAACATCATTCCTATAAAGTGTTATTATTAACATTAGTATTGAATTGTTTCATTATTTGTGAGACCTTAAAATAGTCTTTGTTATAAATTGTTGGTTGAAGAATACGGATTGAGTTTTTTTTCATTGATTTTAATTGTTAAACACTGAAAATTGTTCCTTATTAGGATGGTGTATTTATTACTGATTAAAGGTTTATCTCTTTAATCTTACAACGTGTTTTAAATAATACATGTCAACGTCAACGGATATTGTTTCTGTAACGATTTTCATCAATAAAGAAATATGTAAATATTTATAATTTCTCGATTTTACTTCTTAACAATTTAGTTTTTTGTGTGTTCTTTTAATTCATCTTTCAACAGCTTAATGTTTTTTGGTCAGTCCCTAATGGCTTAGGAGATTACAGCACTAAGTCCTTAGAAAACTATTGGAGGGATTAGCAGCCTTTCTTGTTTGCCTCTGTGGAGATTAAGAAAGTCATTACGATTATGAGACACTGTAATCCGATATAAGTGTTTGGAGTGATTTTTGAAAAAGGGATATAAAAGTTATGTAGAATAAAAAGACCGTGAGATGTAAGAGAGAATGAATAAACCAATGGACGAGCAAGGTAAGAAGTAATATGCTTCATTCTAAATCTATGTGTTGTAGACATAAACAGCAGTTAGTTATATATATTAGTACGAGTCAATTCCTGACTGCAATAAAGACAACCTTAATAAAGTTGAAGAGAAAGCGAAGTGCGAGTTTAGCACGATCTTAAGAAAGTGGTGTCAAAAACGGTCTACAGTAATTTTATAAAGTATCATGACGTGTGTGTTAATTAAATCAAAATACAACCACATCCTAAACATTACTAGAAAAGTCTAATAATTTGAATAATTTGCCGTGTTCCCCATCCATAGTTCCTGAAGGTCAAATTGTGAAAACATTATATCCTGACATGAAACAATACTTCAACATAGTACAACACAAGAAAAATCCTAATGAATGGTTATAATACAAGTGTGAAAAACGAAAAATGGAGGCATTTTCCTGTCAGTTTGTGTTTACTTGGTTCTCGTAGGTAGGCTACAGACAGTCAATTATATGAGTTGTTATGTGTAAAATATTTAAAACGATAGAAATACTTCAGTTGAGCTACAAAAAACATAATGCGACTTCTCGTTATACTAATACTATGCTACTATTAATAATATGGCAATATTACTGTATTCATGGCAAAGCTAATAAGGTTATATGTCGTCGTCTTCAATTTTGAGCTAATGACTACAGGGAAGGTAGCCAATCAGTAACGCCCATTTCAAGATTAAGGGATTGATTGTAACTTTTATAAAGCTCCAGTAGCTTAAAGTGCGGGGAATATAGTGTGGTGTTACACAGATTCGAGTTCGGCTCGTCAGCATCGAAACCTAGGGCTTTACCACAGTGCAACCCGCTCGACATCATTAAAAATAATCGGATTTACGTATAAATGCGAATTATTAACAATAATAGTTTTATAATTCTCATTGTCTAGTACATTGTCTTCTTAAATCTATTGGATGTAGTTAGGGCGAAGCTTCAGACGCGCTGCCAGAGGGCGCTACATGTGTCCGACCTCAGAAAGGGAGAGAATGGGGAAACGGTGACGTCATAGTTCCACAAAATGTCACCAGAGGGGCGCTGCTAGGGGCGCTTTGTTAGGCCGACATTACAGGTGGCCATGACGTCAGAGACGATGATGCACACGTCATGTATCAATGTGTCTCAACATGACAATAATTAATACAATCGGCATAAACACTAATATATTAGTTCTATACAATTCCTGACCATTTATATGTAAAATGTCCAGACAAAGACGTTTATTTAGATATCATGCAATGATCTAAAACCTAGTGTTTCACTAGTTTGACTTTATATTCATATAACTTGACAAAATAATTCATTTACACATGTTTTACAAAGGTGGGTGGTGTTCTACATATACCTAGTGCTACTCAAACAAATTGGTTTTTGATATGTCTCAACATGCGATTACGTCGTCAATGTTCAAAATAAAACTATTATTCAATAATATAACTATTATAACAGTGATACATATGTCAGTTTTAAATCACGCATTCATTTGAGCTAAACAAATAACTTACAGTTATCTATCATGAAATAATTTTATCATACCTATTGTTTTATAAATATTGAATGAATAGATTATAGTTTTCGTTTGTTAATAAACTCAGCAGGAAATCATTTTGCTACATAATAAATGTGATTAATCACTATTATAGAAGAGCAAAACCTACTTTTTTTCATAAATCTTTGAGGACTGAGCTTTCTTCTACATTAGAGATGTAACTTACATGATATATGCATTCAAAAACCACAATTTCAAGTAGGATCTGACGTCCTTAACATTGAACAAACATCAAATAACACTTCACCTGCTTACATTATGTTGACCTTTTACTGAGAAGAGAGGAGCTGATAGAATTGAAAGTTCAGTTTGGTCACAGTCTGACTTGTTTGATATTCAAGGCCACTGATCGGCCTGGTTTTAGAAAATATACAGGACAGAATGTCAAGTTTAGAAATATTTTTTTGACTATTAGTGTTATCTAAAACAGATAACATTTCCATTGAATGTATGCAAACTTTTATTAAAATAAAGTAAATTTTAACACATTGTTGCTATGCACATTATATTCAATATTGAAAATAAAGTTTACATAAATGTAATATTCACCATACTTTAACTAGAGTTTTTGAATGTTACTTAATGTAAATGTCAGTAAGCATAATTCTCTCACATTACATAGTGAAACAAAACATTAGATGTGTATTCACGACATTTCACGGGACATTTCAGTTAGCGTACAATTATTGTATATTTTCTGGTCAATTCTGTGGCCAACAAATGGTAATAAGTTCAATCAGTTTCAGTCGGCTTAGAATAATTTTTCAAAATTAAAGATCTATTAAATTCTAATTTACGATATTTACATAAACATGTGAAATTCACCAAAAAGAACTGTCAAAGGTGGACTTGTAACAAAATAATACTGCAAGGACCATATTTGTTTATGTGTGGATGATATTTATATATTATACTTATTATCGTTTTCGACATGCGTCGAAACGAAACTTCTATCTAAATTTGGATCCCATAAAGATAGTAATGATATGTTTATTCATGATTTTGTTGCAAAATGTTTTCAGGTAAATATATCCTTAATAGATGTGTCTTTTTATGTAGATCAGATTGCAAAATCTTTATTGTGAGAAAATTAATAAATTGTTAAAAAAATATTGTGTCCAGATTTTTTTATTATAATTATGTTACCAAAAATATTTGAAATAGTTACTTAATTTATAATTAAAGATTCAAACAGTAAGTTTTAATTATTGCATGGTATTTAAATAAGTATCTTTTCGTGGACATTTTATATATAAATAGTCAGGAAATGTATAGGACTTATTAATTAGTGTTAAGAATTTACATTTAAGTGGTCAGGAAATGTAATTAACTAATGAATTAGTGTTTTAAACTGATTGTAATAATTATAGTCATGTTGAGACACGTTGATACATGACCTATGCATCACAGTCTCTGACGTCATGGCCACATAGCACAGCGTCTCTAGCAACACATCCTCTGGTGGAACTATGATGCAACCGTCCGTCATGGTTGTCTTGTCATGGCGGCCTAATAACACGCCCTGGTGACATTTGATGGAACTATGACGTCATCATCTCCCCTTATTTCTCTCTCCGAAGTCGACATGCATATAGCGCCCTCTGGTAGCTCGTTTGAAGCCTCGCCCTAACTACTATTTGTTGATATGAAACCATATGACATTTCAGTACAGTAATTTATTTGTTCTCCGTATATGTTTCAAATATCGCTTGGTAGGTTTCTTATGTGATATACGTTATCAAAGTCTGTGGGATTTAGAATGAAACGTTTTTATACTTGCTACTAGAAATATTAACACAGAAGAGCATGATGCCTTATTATATATCTATCTGTTTCTGATGAAAGTTTCCCACTTGTCATCCTCTGATTATTATGAAACTTTCAGTGGTTATTGGTTATGTCTATGAGGGATTCTCAAACCCATTTTCTCATTTTTACGAGTTTGATACTCATTTCAGTTATCCGCCTTCCTACTGCTTTAGTGACTACTTTCAGAATGCTAATCGCCAGGAAACTTTCAGGTGCTCTTGGGTCTCAAGGATATCTAGAGGAACAAGGTATATAATATGTCGAAAATACTTACACTATTATTAAGAAACTAGCCAGAAGGGGTGAGTTTTAGACAATTTTATGCCAGTATTTAGTATATTTGCATGGTGAATGACGCATACGCACGCCATGAAGACAATATAATAAATGTCGCGCATAGCATGGGAGATTTACTGAAAGATTTAATGCCAATAAACACATATTCTAAACCTATTTCTTGTCCGAAAAATAATACTTTTATTCTAATCTATCATAACTGCATACTGTGAAGTGCTGCGTATTTTATAGCTGTTGGATAGATTTCCTCATAAGCTTACTTTACACAGTGAAATGTATATTTAGTTCGCTAAGCACTTAATGCATGTGTATATTTGTGCGTACGTCTGTGTAAGAGTGACTTGCATGCATTTTAATGCTTCTGCATCAGAAATGCTACTCGATCTTTTAATAAACCATGTTGTATGTTCAATGTCTTTCTTACAGCACACAGAAATTCATTTAACTGGAATGAATTCTCAAGGTGGGCACAATGATATATGAAGGGTTTAAAGTGGCTGTTTATGTCTCATTAGTGTTATCTATTTTCCAAGCCTCATGATATCAGAGAACTATATCGTTGAATGAATGAGTTGCGTTTTGAGTCTTATTTTATAAGTATTCACTCTTTCGTATGAAATAAAGTCCAGAGTTTTGTTTACACATCCGCGAACATTGTTCTCAGTGAGTTATGACTAAGAAGATTGTATTAAACATTTTCAATACTAAATTAATCTCGATGAAGGGATTTTAAACCAACCAGTGTTAAATATATTTTAATGCAAAGAGTTGTGATTTATGGAATTTCGTACAAAGTTACTCGAGGGTTATATGCGTTAGCCGTCCCAATTATGAAGTGATAGACTAAAGAGGAGGCAGCTAGTCAAAGTAACCCACCGCCAATTCGTGAGCTACTCTAATTCAATAGTGGGATTTGACCGTCACTTTTATAACGCATCTGTGACTCCAAAATGCGAATCGCTAATTTCTTTCAGCGTTAACAGCGCAAATACCACGGAGCCTTAGATCTACAGTCCAACACTAACCATTGAATCACTCTCAGCTCAGTGCGTTCTTTTGTTTGCTTGAAGTTAAACATAACGCTACACATTGGGCTATCTGTGCTCTGCCCACCACGGGTATCGAAACCCGGTTTTTAGCGTTATAATTCCGCAGACATACCGCTGTGCCACTGTGGGGACCAGCTCAGTGCAAAGAGAGGGAGAATAGGCCATTTGAACACCCTTTATATTACATGTTTATTGCCATTATAACATTTATTAAGTTGGTTAACAGGTTTTATGCCCACAAATAAAAAACAGGATTTTTTGCATAAACAAAGCATGATTCATTTTACCATGCTATTATGTTACAAGCTTCGGTCCTTGTCAAGGTAGCTTAAGAAGCGTACAGAATAGCACTTAAAGTAACATCAACGAATTCCTACAAAAAATACAATTGTTGGACAAATGTAGGAAAATGAATATGTTCTACTTTAGACATATAATTAGATCTGAGGAAAATGAAATGAAGAAGAACAAGAGGAAAGCAGACACTCATTTAGCTTGATGACATTGGTAAATGGATTGGAGATGAGAGCTTGAATTAGGAAAGTTGATAATGACAGCGAGGAGTAGAGAACAATCGAGAACCATAGTCGTTGACCCTCAAAATTAGGAAGGACATCGTGATTGATTGTCTGATAAAGACTTTCTCCAAACTTATAAAATTTACTGTAAATTTTGTATATTGGAAACTGGTGGCCAAATATTGGAAATAGAAGGTAAATTGTTTATGAAAATAAAACGTACAAATAGCACATGTCTAATGATTTAACACATGAAATTTTAACGGAAATAATAACTTTGTTTTTTTTTTTGTTGGAGTAATATCAGTAACACCTTAGGCAAGGTTTCATAATGTTTTGACATTTATAGACGCTTTTATGTGTTCTACTGTTCAACTTAGAATCACACTTCTCCACAGTTACTGTACAATGCAGTAACGTTTTGTGTTCATTGTAATTTTTCGTTTTACTATCTGGCATTCAGAAACTGGCCTATTTGTGTAATGTACAATGAAGTCTTGAAATTGTTTTACTAAATGAACCGTTTATCAATATTATGCTTAAGTATGCTGTTTTAAGTCTTGAAACTGTAAAAGTGTTATTTTACGAAACTGACATTTTCTTGGAGCAAAAGCTTTGTGTGATGTCTTGACAGATGTGGAACTATATTATTAGTCAGAGTTCCTTAGGGCACTGATTAGGTGTTTGAGGTTTGAGAAACTCAATGGGGTGAATTACACAAGCCTGCGATGGTTTTGTCTTGAAATTTTTACATGTTCTGCAGTAACTTCTGTACGCTGAATCCGAAAATGATATCCATTTTCTCCATCATATACATATATTTCACAAAACGTCATAACGCAATACATAAAAGAAAGACCACAACACGTAGTTTTGAGAGTAAAAGACGTAGATTTCACAAAAATCAGGATGAATGATATGCATATTCGTTTGATATCAATGTTTTTCCCTTTTCTTCAGTTTGTTTGTATTTTTTGTTAACAAACATCATAATAATATTATTATATTCGAAATCTGCTTAGTTGAATCATGGAAAATCCGTTATTAAAACCAAAACAATTTTTATGAAGTAGTTGATATAGTGTGAGCATTGTGTTTAGTACTTACCGTGTTTTATTACATGATGAGACTGAAAAAAAAATATATTTTTTTAAAAACACACACCGCTGTTTATAACATCGTGAACGAAGCTCAGACTTTCCGGTTAAATTATAGAAAAATGGTATATCAATTCAACGTTTGAATCATACTCACTCAACAGATTTACGTGAGCCACGATACACTGTATAGTTGTTTTCATACTGGCATTATGACGTGAAAGAAAATTGTTCAAACGTAACACTATTCAGATCTTCCTTTCAAACGATTTAATATTATTCCTATGATAGATTTGGACATCTTTCTGGCGACGGTTCGGAAAGAGAAGCTTGTCATACATTATTATACAGAAGTTAGAACATTCTGTACTCAACTTTTCTAATCTTTCATACGTTTTAAGTATATCGAAAATCATACATTAATTAACTTTTTATTATTATATGTGTACATTTTATGTAGCATTGTGATCAAATGTTCTTATTTCATTTTTTATGACTATATAATATTATATTTAAATTGTACTATATAGACATTGTGTGCATAGAATTGAACAATCCAAGAATATTCAAAGTACAAGTCTTATGCACTAGTCAATATGTTCAGATATAAAAGGTCTACTGAAAGTTTGTTATTAAATTCAAAAGAGATCGCAATGCCTTGTTCACTATTTTAGATAGATTTTCATGGTGCATCCATATGGAAGTCACTTCTTTCTCATGGTGAACTTGCTACATTTTGAATCGAGTATCCGAGTTTCTAAAAATACATATCAATAAAATACATTCATTCAGAGAAACAGATTTTTCCAGAAATTCAACTTTCATGAAATACTCCAAGAGAAACCGCTATTTCGAAAAAGACGCACATATAAGAAACATTCAGAGTAACCGAGTCGCCTAAAATATATTCATAAGATAAATTTAAAGTAAATGACTATCAAAACTTCTTTTTATGAAACTCTCAATATAAGTGTTATAAAAGCGGTTGCTTTGTGACACATTCTGAGAAAATAAAAACATTTCTGAAAAAATTGAGAAACGTTTCCTGTATGATACGTTTAGAGTTACCACTTTCCATTTCAAAGTAAGCCCAACTAAAGATAAAATCACTTTATCAATATCTAAAGTAACCCTATTGTTGAGTACACCTTAAAAACTAGAGAGAATGGAGAGCGAAAGAGACGTTTTTTATTTTGTATACTGAGCTAAAACGTTAAATCTTATATTATATAAATTCAATACTCGATTTGTTATACCTACATTTCACATAGAGCATAAGTCTCTTGCTGACGGAAGGAGGTACACCATTTACAGCAATACAAAGATATGCTCCAGAGTGCTCTCTGGTGATGTTGACGAGAACTAAATGTTCACCTTCGTAACTGTTCACTGCAATATAAAAATCCTGTCACTATTTTTGTTGTTTACGTTAACAAGATATCAAATGAAAAGAACTAGCATTTACGATGCTTTTATACAACAGATATCAACTTAATACATTAAACTTTAATTGTTTTCTTAACTTGACATTTGACATAAATTAGAATTATCTACGTATTTTCTGCGTTAAAAACATTAAAATTAATATTATGATCGTGCATTATATACTTTTATAACTATAGTAGTTTGATTACTAAATATACCTCATGACGTTGTTGATGTAGTTTTACCAAACGAACCGTTAGTTTTTCTAGTCTTTTCATCTGGTTTCATTTAGAAGCGGGACGTAGATCGCAGAAACGTCAATAGTAACGACTGAATGAATACCAGTTAGATAAATACTTAAAAGAACCATTTATCCTGTAGTCAGTCATGATATTCCCTCCTGGGAACGTGTGTATTTTTCATACACAAACTATCGTATTCTAGTAATAAAATCAATTTTTATTTATTTAACTATTTTGTAGTTTAATTGGTAGATTTTTAACAAACTAAAACGAAAAAAGTGGCAGTATTAAGTCCGTTTATTCTTTTGTTTTAGACAATAATTAAACAGATTGTATTTGAATTGAACAAAAAGTTAGGGTGACAATCCATTAAGTAACGACGTTTTGTGAAATTATAAAAAAAATATTTTAAAATCATGAAATTAAAAACTGTTGCCAAAGGATTGCAGGAAAAAAAAGGCAAATTTACAGATTCTATTTTAGCATGTCCGATTTATATGGGAATTTGTACCTTAGAGTATAAATACACATTTATTTAGTTCTTACAGTCTAAAGTAAAAACAATAAAAGACAAAATAACATAAGGAACACAAGTATACAATTACCAAAAAAGTATGCAGTGAAGCATTATTAATTGACTTAACTGTTTGTTTAGTATTTTGTTGCTAGACTAGTATTAAACTTACCTATCACTTTTTGTTTTTAATGGTTCACTGTTAATTTAACAACAATGGAACACCAAACTCCTAGAATTTTTAACACTGTTTATGCCATGCAGTACATGTGTTCAGCAATGTTTTGAGAAAGTTAACATCCAATACGCTCCCTTAGCTAACCTAAAGCTCTTATTTGGATCCAAATTAATCGCTCTGGGATGTTCTAATATAGTACCTGAAGAATTGGTAAGACATAGAATATACAGAAATACTCACGAATCAACCTTATATAATATACATTTAGAATTTTATTTAAAAACCAACCAACGGTCCTAAATAAACGCACACTACGTATTTCCACGTCATTCACATCATCCCCATGAATGTCAAAAACAAATGGTGTGCAACATATAAATACAATAAAGTCATTGTCGTGTGACTACTAGTTTACATGTTGAATAAAGATGACGCCATTTACTTACTTTCTCATTTTCTAACACTTCATTAAAAATTTACTAATACTAAATCGACTAAATATCCTATCAATGTGGGGGATAGTATCACAGAATATTTATAAATTTTATTATCAGGAATTATATTTTTCTGAAAAGAATTAGATTGATTTGATTAGGTTTATTACTTTCCAAAATTGACCACAGAGAAAGTTTATTTCATTTACGTAAGATTTAAAAATAAACAATCTAACCCTACGATGTAATTAATAAACAACTTAGTCCGACTATGTAATTCATATTTTACATAAAAAGACATACATTTGCTCTCTGTTCAAAGTTAATGCATAATTCGTGCAGAGCAGTTGGACCCAGTTGCTTACAAGTGACTTACTTGCTATACTGCGGTAGAGCGTATTGCGTGGAAAAATTCACGCTTGAAAAGATGATGCTACTTACTGCCAAATATATATTTCAGGAATTATAATAAATTATAAGTAACTGTCTTCAACTTTTAATAGGCGCTCTTTATTACACAAAACGTGTTTAATGTAATTAGATTGGATTGTAAAGTACGCTCTGTAATATTAGTAAAAAGTTACTGCTAATAACCATGCTGTTGTTAGGTAAGTAGGAAAATACATAATACACGTTCTGAAACCTTAATGCTCCTTGGAGGTTTGATTGATATAATGCAAACATACTACAGATGAAACTTTTTTTACCAGTTAAGTATTCTTACAGTGTAGTTGTTGTACAGTTGTTCACTTAAAATTATCAGAATGGACGGTAACATTATTTTACATATCTAATACGGTAAATTATTAGAAAATTACAGCAGATAAATTCTCTATCACACCTTTAATTTTTAAACATAACAAAAGAATGGACGTTTATTCAAAATTCAATCTACGAAACACTTTTCTTAGGTTTCCATAGTTAAGTATTTTTTTGCTCCCCAGTGGCACAGCAGTATATCTGTAGGCTTATAACGCTAAAATCCATATTTCGATACCCGTGGTGGGCAGAGAACAGATAACTCATTGTGTGACTTTGCGCTTAACAACAAACAAACAAACAAAATAGTATTTCCTTTTTAAAACATTTGGTTTTGTTAATATTTCGATCAAAAATAATTCAGGTAGTATTCATTGGTAGAGATTTGTGATTTTTGAGATAGTATCCATCTGGAGCGCCATAGTTTCCACATGGTATTCACTTCTAATTATTGTTTTTTGACACGAATCAGCTGGAGATCCATCATTTTCCAGTATCCAACTAGGACTATCAGTTTTATAAGTAATATGCAGCTGGAGCTCTTCAAGTTTGCAAATAATGTACAGCTAAAGTTTCTACATATAGTATACAGCTGGGGCTCCATCGTTTTTCTAGGTAGAGTTAATCTGGAGTTCTTTGGCTTTCCAGATAATGTGCAGACACGGTCCTTGGCTCTCCAGTAAGATTTAAACCTGAACTCCATGTTATCAGAAGTGGTGTGCAGTGGTCTTCTTAGTTTATAATGATCTGCTAAACTACCCTGGGTTTATATATTCAGTTGATGTGACCACCTCAATCTCTATGGCTTCTTAAATAATGTTCATGTGGAGTTTCATGTTTTTTCATATAGTATGTCTGTAACTCTTTGGTTTTTTTACCATATTTGCCCGATTATAAAGCGATGTATTTTGATTAACAATTAGGCTGTAAAATTCATAGTCGCCTTATAATCACGACCGACCACGAGCCCCTTACCCTTACTCTAATCTGTCACATTCCTGAATTTTCAGATAGCACCCGTCTACGCATATGCAGCAGATGTTTGCTCAAGGGCATCGCTTATTTTTGCAACTAATCCACCTGAAGGCTGTTCAGTTATTGTATTGATTTTGTGGACCTAAAAAAGAACGTTATGACACTCAATCTTTTCTTTCTCATGGTTTCTGAAAACGGAGATAGCTCTATAATTGGGCCAATACGATAAATAGTGTCTGTCTAAACACTTTTTATTGTTCCAACTTTATTGACTTTATGAGCCAACTGTCAACTTTTCGGCTGATTTTATGATAATCTCTCTATATATAAAGCAAAAAAAAAAAAATCTCTGTGTCTGTCTGTTTGTCCGTTAAGTAACTACTCCTAGGTCCCTGGGTTAACTTCAACCAAATATTGTAAAATAGTTTTAAACAAGGGGCGTGTTAATAAAGTTTAACGACCCGCCTCCCCATTATTCATTATTGAGCATTTATTATCTTTGTTCCAAGTTAACGTTAACTACATTCATAGATGGCGCTACGTACTTAAACACAAAATACACAAAGTGTGGGGGAGGGAACACGAATGCCATATATATCTCATAGAGTGCGCCAGCACTCCCTATAGAGGAATGCAATGAAAAAATGTCCGTAACTATTGCAATAATATATAATCTCAGCTGAAGTTTCTACTCCAACGGCCACCATAAGGCTGATATGAAGAGCCGTTTTTTGAGTTATGCGCACTTCCTACTTTGACCCGTGACGTTTCAATTTCGGCCTGTAAGACACTTCTGCGGCCAATGACCGTCAAATAATTAATCACGTGAAACATTGTTAAAGAACATTAAGAGCTGTATGTTGAAAGAGAGTAACAGAAAGCACTCCTACCGTCACTACTTTGGCCGATACTTCTTAATAGAAAGTCACTCTGACTATCACACAGTGTATAATATGTTTTAAGTATATGCATACTGAGTTCTTAAATCTTATACAAAACTTTGGGTGAGGTAATAATGAATACCGTAATAATGTGTTATGTAATCAATAAATTGTGCGAAAGTCTGTATTTTTGTGTTATTTTATCATAGCATCCACCCACACATTTTTTAAAGTTCATAACCTGAACAAAGAAGGTACCTCAGCTTGTAGAATATATTTCTAAATAAGTGCTTGAACATAGAAGCTATTTCATATTCATATATAATATGGAAGAATGGCCTAGACGTCATACGTCAAAACTTTCAAATGTGAAAACCTGATACATCCATTAGTACATATACAGGTGGACCATAAGGAAGCCTACCAGATTAATGAATCATTGTTTGATTCAATCAGATGTGCAATATCATTTGTCGTTCTTATAACCACCCAAAGGTGACTGAATAAGTTTTATGTCATTTTACAAGACACTTTCCTTTCTTACAACAATTATTCAAAGTGTTTTTCTTCGTTGAATGGCAGAGTGACAGATTTAATTGTAAAATGGTGCATCAGTATTTGTAAATTCCTCTTGAAGATAAGTTTTATCGTCTTAATATTTGCAGGTTTGAGTGCATAAACTCGTTATTTTATTATACCCTTAACTGGAAAACAAATCTTTCGTAAACATACTTATGGGTCATTCTGCATTTGTACAAATACCGTGAATAAAGCAACAATTTACTTGATTAAATGGCGCCAGACTTAGGAAAAGAGAAGCTTATGGTAAATAATCGTAGATTTTAGAAGCAAGAAAATATTAGCCGAACTTATATATTTTTTAATCTATTGATAAAGATTTCTTTAAGAAATAAGTGGATGAGATATAATCTGTATACACAAAAAGTCATCAGGTGAGTCAGCGGTAAGTTTATGAACTTACAGCTCTAAAATCTGGAGTTCGATTCTTTGTGGTGGATAGATTGCATATTGTGTAGCCTTGCAAAACGACGACGATAACAATGACTTACGAAAAATGTTTCTCGAATTAAAAGAAATATTTTACAATATTGTGAAGAGTATTTCAATTTCAAATATTGTAAATGAACATCTTCAATTCCTTTCGAGTACTTGAACACAAACTTATATTGATATATCAACGTTTCTTTAAAAAAAACACGTCAAATTCACTTTATTGCATCATTTTATCTATCGCAAACAAGTACCTCAAAATCTGTAGCGCGTTATTACGACGAAAACATGGTCTTGAAAATTGTTAAGTCTTAGAAAAAACATAGTCTTAGAACTTAAAAATTGTTAAGAAGCTTTGGAAATCACGCTTGCGATGACAAGATATATTTACGTCAACTTGAGTTCTGATAGCACTCTAAATAATCAAGTTTCTCAAAGACAGAACTGATAATACACATTCTACCCTCCTGGGGTATACTAGAACTTTCCTTTGAAAAGACGATATAGTCTTAATAGTGGCGTTTTAATCAAAGTTCCCGAAGGAATTTAAAATCGTGTGCATATAATTACTTGTCTTTTTATAGCAGTCAAAATGTCATTTACACCTGCACTGTGAAGTTTGGTATGATTGATTATAGTCAAAAAATGCTTTAAAAGATTGTATCAAAATAAAGTTAGCCGAATAATATAAAATGAAATAAAGTTATTGTTCCGACTTAAATTTTAAAAACATTAAAACGAAGGTTTTGATTGTCCTTAAACAGGAAGCTGTATTATGCCTATCACGGGTATCGAAACCCGCTTTTTAGCGTTTTAAGTCTACAAATTTACCGCTGAGCCACAGAGGAGGTAAAAAAGAAGGCATATAAGAAGTATTGTTATGCAAGTGAAAATTATTTGCTTTCTCCAAATGGGTTTACTAGACTAGATAATGTATACAGGATTTAAAAAAAAAGCTCATTTTAATGCTTATAAAACAGTGAAAACAAATTATATGATCCCGATATAATCTTGTTGTTCAACAAGGAAAATGCAACGTAATTTAAAGATATATCTTAAACAGAACTCTTGGGTGAAGCTGGATGTAAGTTGTTTCGGTGAGTCAAAAACTCCAATAAACAATTATGATGGGATTAGGTTTAATTAGAATTTGTAAATGACTGTTTTAGCGCAAACATCTATTATGGGCTATTTGCTCTCTATCCACCACGGGAAATTGAACCCCAGATTTTAGCGTTTTAAGTCTGTAAAGTTACTGCTAACCCACCGGGGGAGGGGGCATTTTTTAAAGTCATATTATTACAAATCCCTTGGCGTTCGTGGATATTTTTGCTTATGGGATGTTCATTTTTATTCTTGTGTAAACTTTTAATGAGAAGATGTATGGCACCAAAGTACCACATTGAGAGTTAATGTAAATTCTTAGTGATTTTACTTTTGAAGTAAAAGTTCTTCAAAAATATTTGGAATGCGTCTTCAAAGTGAAACATTAAATCAGGTTACTTCAACCTTGAGATACATTAAACCCAATTTTTGAGAATGTTGCTTAACATTTACTATAGATAAAGAAACAACTGAAAATCGGAAGACATAAAACAAAAGCTATATATATATATATTCAGTATGAGGTTATTTCAAAATGCTTATTTCAGCAAATTTGTTTAGACTTGTGGATGTACAACGTTTGGTCACTTTACCATAAATGTAAGTACCAATAATAATTGCAGGGCAATATCGCTTAGAGAATAAAACTCAAGGCAGTTTACCCCCTTCTGTAGATGCAAACTGTTTCTACACCTCAGCTTTATATAAATCAATTAAAGTAACATACATGTATTTTTTTGTTTAATCTCAGGTTTTGAATTTTTTCATAAGTAATATAATCAGATATCTCCAGACCCAAGAATATGAAATAATCCCGAACCTAGCGATAACTTAATAAGTTAAATATGCCTGAATGACGCTAATTTCACTGATCTGGTCTCCAGACCATTCTTGACAGATTAGATATTCAGAGAATACGTACAGGTGTCAAACAAAACTTCTAGAAAACCTTTAGATTTTATTACTTACTTCATCACTATACGGTTCTTAGTAAATTGTAAGTTATAGTTTAATCTCTCTGAATTTCTACATAATTCATGATACTTGTATATCGCATTGTAATGTTTGTAATGAAAAAGAAATTAAGTACATTTGTATTTAATATAAAAGTTTTAAAAATATTTCAGGTGGAAAACGCTATATTTGTAATTGTTGTCGTCATACATTTGAATATTTGAGTGAATATTTGCACAGCACTTGCAGTGAATATAGTAGAACACACATATTTATTTCATAAGAAAATATACAGATGACTAAATGAGTGTTTTTCCAAAATTGAAGTTTGTTTGCTTTAAAATTCTGTTAAATAAAAAATCTTTAGAAAAGCCTTTAAATTGCAGTCAAAAGTTTTTCATAAAAAAAGTTACTTCTGTCAACATATCGAAACCTCTAGGTCTGAAAGTAAAACTTCTGATGTGGCAACACTGATTTTTGACACCGCTTGAGCATGTGATATGGCTCACTGTGCGAATGAATACGGTGAAAATAAATAGACACACTGGATAGGTAAATTTCTAATGTTGATACGTATGCGACAGACAACGTCGTGAAATGAGTGATTTTGAGAGACTATAGGCTGCTATAAGTGTGAAACAAGAGGGACTACTCAATAGCCGCGGCTTTAATTAGATCTCAAATCGGTCAAGAGATGGAGCTATAAGCTAAAAGTCTGTACTTGAAAACAACTCGGGACTGTTGTATGAGCCACTATGCTTCGGCTAAAAATCAAGACGTAAAATAGTCACAATGCATGGCCGCATACGTGAGACGTTTCAAAGATACGGGGAACTTAATAATATAATATCTAAAACACATTCATGTTGGCCAAGTTGCTATCAGAGTGACAAAGTTCATTGTTTAGTATTGGTACTTGTTTGTAACGGTTTGTAGGTATCAAAACGTTTCATTTTGTACGATGCAGGTCATTAAAGTACCACATCTACAGTTTCCATAATAATGACATAGTCTACAAGAAATTTTCGAGTGCTGAGTAAATGAGAATCCTCAAGTTCTAATTGAGAAATGACTAAATTTCTCAGGTTGTGTGTATGTTGTACCATTCTTCGTCATGACATATTCCTACATGAAAATGCCTTCATTACGTCCATACTAGCTCATATTGGTATGATATATTATAACACGTAAGTCTCACGCTCTGAAATACTATTTCTTTTTCTGACTTACGAAACACACAAGATGTTTATATGGCTTGAAAATTCAATACAATGACAAAATTACAGATGGTTTTAGTTTCGATTTTTTTTTTAAATCTAAAGGTTTCTTGAATGTATGAATCTGCCTCTTGTCTTTTGCTTACAAAATAAGAGGTAGTGTTGCTCGAACGTCCGGCCTCAAGCGGCTTATAATATGTTGCTCGATGTAAGCTGACCTGGATGATATTTAGGTCGTAAATATAAAAAACTCCTAAGATATTAAAGTAATGTATTAGCAAAACTCAAGGATTGTCGAAGAAGAAAATACTTTTATAAAATTGACTCGCGAGAAAAACCTAACTTAATTTACTTGTTTGACTCTTGTTTTTACTAAGGAAGCTATGGATTTAACTTTCATGCTGTTTGAAAGTCCTACATCTATAAAAACAAATTAACAACGTTTTAGAGGAATGTATACGCACGATTGAACTTTCAACTTCATGGATCATTGAGCGTCCATTGCTACATTTAAATGAAATATTTTGGATAACTTCGTGAAAATAATAAGTAGCAAATGGCCAGCATTGCTATGATAAATTTACGCAAATGGCGAATTCGATGTTTTTTTGCTACAGTAGAGTTAACATCAAAACATCTGGCAGGCAAGTTTGAACACGTTAACTTGTACACGTTTCGGATACTAACGCCTTTTCTTGCTACTTCTGATCTTAATCTTACTTTAATCATGTTTACACATAAGCATTTAAGAAATGTCACCTAACCCTCCCTTACCGATAAGTAACTCTAGAACACGTATTTAGAAAAAAGAGACAGCTGTTTTCTTTAAAAAAAATCAATTCCCACATATTGTAAATAGGGGCAAAAAAGTAATCTCAGGACTCGAAAACAAGCAATAAATAGTTACTTTCACCTTGATTTACATCCGAAAATTCGTATTTACAGAGGATCTATGATACATTGAAGACACCGTTTCATACATTCTTCTCTAATTTGAAAACACAACAACAAAAAACGTTACCTTTTCTTGCAAATTATGTTGTTAAAGAATTATTGTATTTTATCTCTTTTTTCTTCTTCTTTATCATTTAGTTATCAATGGATTACTAGTGACATACTGTAGCATCATAAACGTCCTTTCATTTACTTATGCCAAATGATCCTTTAGGCTTAATGTGATTGTGGCTTAATGCTAAACATGTCAGTTTTTCTTTTTTTATTATTACAGAAACAGAAATACATCATCTACATTTTCAATAACAATTTTAAAGGTTAGGTAGTATTTTGATCTAATCACCAACAAACAATATGACTTTTGAGTTTAATACCACCAGAGAAATATTACAACAATTTAATCTTTCTAAGGTATGATGGCTTTGATAGAAAGTACAAACTATTTTTTTTTATGTTGAAGTCAATTACACTAATTTTATTTTTAAATAACCCTGAGCTTGGACTCGAAAGTACTTCCTACCTCTCGAGACATTTTTTTATAGAAGTAATTCTATGGTTTTTCAAACAGGTAATCGGCACCTAAATAGTATCCTATTTTTAAAGCTTGGATTTATCAATAAAAATCATATTAATGCTGTAATTCCGTGAACAACAAGACAGTTAGGGCCTTAGATTAATTTGACACTTTTCTGGTAACTGCGTTGTCGAGCAATGAGTTAGAGAATAATTATGGTGTACTGCTGTTGCGGGCTTATTATATTGTTACAGCATGTTCAAGGGAGAGCAAGCTTCATGAACTAATCTTAAAGCGTAGTTTAATGACTATATGACTGTAACTTAGATAAAGAATGCATGATGATAACATATGATAATCGAAGTGAAATACTAGCCAAAACAGGTTTACTTCAACATCAATAAATTTATGAAAGTGTTGAACTTTAATATGATAAAGGAGAATAAACATTCTACAAATATCAAGAAAATATTAGGTCATCAAGAAATTAATGTCGCTTTTTTTTAAGATAAAAAAACCCGAACAACTTATATATCAAAACAAAACATTTATTGAATGAAATAGGCTCCATTCTTATCGATGATGCTTTTCCATTTTACAATCAGGTTGTTAATTCCCTGATTAAAGAAATCATTTGGCTTTGTCGATGTCCTCTTTAACACTTTCCACATTTGCATACGTTTTCCTATTAAAATGGTGTTGCAGCGAACGAAAAAGATGGTAATCTGATGGTGCGATATCTGGAGAATATGGTGGGTGGGAGAGAACTTCCCAATCCAACTCCATAATCTTGTGTTGTGTCAAACGTGTCAAGTGTGGACGTGCATTGTCGTGGAGAAGAACACCTTTCCGATTGACGAGTGAAGGGTGTTTCTGATGAAGGGCTTGATTTAAACGTTCCAGTTGCTGACTATAGATCTCTGCATTGATAGCTCCCTGTGAATTGAGGAGTTCGAAATTAATTACTCCTTTGATGTCCCACCAAATGCAAAGCATCACTTTCTACGAATGGAGTCCAGGTTTTGGGGTTAGAAGTGGTTTTTGTCTAGGACTGAGCCATTGTTTTTGGCGTTTAATATTTGCATAGAGAATCCATTTTTCATCACCGGTGACAATTCTGTCCAAAAATGGTTCATACGTTGGAAACGATGATCATCGGGGAGTTTGTGAGGCACCCAAGCATCTTCGTTATGGAGTTTTTCCATATTCCTTAGATGTTTCATATTGTTTCATGAGAGACATGCAATTTCAGGGCCATTTCACGAGTGTGTTGCCTTG
>NW_013668096.1:65666-71512 GCF_000517525.1 Limulus polyphemus
CGGATTAGACTCAACAAGCATTTTCAGAACATCAATATCAATTCCAACATGTCAGCCCCTGCCATCACAGTTTTTATGGTTAAAGTCACCTGAACGAAATTTGCTGAACCATCGTTGACACTTACGAACGTTCAAAACACTTCCAGAAACTTCTTTGATATTCTTTGTGGCTACAGAGGCATTGTCTCCCTTTTTGTATTCAAACAGCATTACATGCCGAATGTATGTCTCGTCGTGTGCCATCACTATAAGGGATTAGAGTATACTAAACTTTACACATTATATAGGCTACACTAATGTGATGTACGTTTTTTCGGTGTGGTTAATGAAAGTGTTCCAAAATGCGACATTAATTTCTTGACGGCCTAATAGTATTGTAAATCTCTTATGCTACAGGAACAGGCGCATAGATGAGACAAAAATTAAAAGCAGTAGCCTCGAACAAGCGCATGACTGTTGTGGATTCTATTCATTATACAGATTTTACTTCTGTGCTTTTGATTTTCACTAGTTAGCCTACAACATTAAGGAGAAAGGCTACTTTATTTTGTTAATTTTTTTATTCCGTTTGTTACTTAGGTATCCATACGAGGTTTTTTGCAGGTTGAGCATGTGATACTAAACCGATTTTGGAGCCGCACCAAGTCGTTACAGTTCATGCCACCACTTCCGATCATGCTTTATATGACGACCATACATCTTGACAATAGCCCTACAGTGTAATTTCATTGCAAATAGTTCCTTATTAAAAATAACTTTAGATCTACCATAACAGAACAACACTAAATTTATATGGATACAATTTTCGGCACTTTGACGTTTTAGTGTTGTACCATGATAGTGTATCAAACTTTTTTTAGATTACTTTAGACAATATTTTATGTTTATCTACTTTAGTATCTTCGTATAGTATCTATACCCGAAGAACACCGCTTCTTCTTGCATGAAGGCAAAAGTCCAGCCTGCATATTGTAGCATTAGGCAGGTATTATCTTCATAACGTACTTTTGAACCACGAATTCTTTTGACTTGTGAAAAAAAGCTTTAATAGCAATTGAAATACCAAAAAGTGTTCCAATATATATTTATATATTGCTCTACTAAGAAATTTCGTATTCTACTTTTTATGGGAACTTCTGACTTTGAGACTAGTACTCCTGGTCCATGATATTGGAGCTGTGGTTGTCTTCTCTGGTAAATATTAAGAGTTTACATGCCAACAGTGAATTCAAGTATAATATTTACAATTATATTTTTCAATTAAATATACTTTTAACATTTGCCGTAGGAAAAAAAATCTTTATCCTACATCAATTCATAGTGTGTGAACTTATTTTTTATTTGTTTATCCACGAACTCCCATGTTTTAGGGATAGCAAGACAAAACTTAGCAGTGGACTGGGGATAGCCCAGAGGTTTCCTTATCTAAATAAATTAGCCCACAAACCAAGTCTGACATTTTAATGTATGCTTTTTTTTATAGTTAGGCTAATGGTATAGTTTTTAAGATTTCAAATTATTTTTATTCAACAACATATCACGCTCACCTTAGGCGTTTTGATATTTGCTTGTTCTTTCCTCACGTGCCTATAGCCATCTTGTGGTTGACCCGATGTTGAAGTGTGCAACAAGGACAGGTAAATTGGTAAATTTCCCTATTATGTTCAACGACGATATTCTGTTTTTGTATCTGAGTAATTAGGTGAACGACATCCTGGTTTCAAAGCACATCTCTACTGTAAATGTAACTAAGAACTAAGAACACGCTTACACAACGAAACCGTCAAAGATTGAGTTAAACCATACCTTTTTTAGCATAAATATGCTATAGAACAAAAAATATGATTCCATGTTAGCAAAATTCATGTTTTATTAAACACATTCTTCGGGTGTTGGTCTTCAAAAACTCCATCATCATCATCAAAAGAGGAAACCTTACTACCAAACATTAAGCCTTGTATTACATTAATACTTCAGAAACGATCAAAACCACGTTTCTTTAATATAAAAAAATGGATTGTTAAAAGTACACTCAATTTTATTTGTCTTACTGATTCCAGGACATAAAAAATATTGTTTTTTGTGGTATGATTTATATCCAATATGTGGCAGGTGTGACGGATTTACTATCCTATATCTTTTATAATATCGACGTTTGTTTAAGTTAAATTTATATTTAGAAATGTATATAATTTATACTGTTAAATCTGTATTGCGAAATTCCCGCCTATTCACTAAAATTGTAGAAAATTTTCGAGTGTAAGAATCAACAATATGTGTGTGTGTACATATACATTGGTGTATCGTTTATATTGTTGCGTAAGCTGAATTTTCGAGAAACTCTCCTCACGCTTATAAATATAACCAACGCGACGCGCTAAAAGACAGTATATATATATATATTATTGGTTTGCTATAGTTGGTGTGTTATAAACCTTTGAAACTATAACTGTGATTGTTATAACGCTTATTAATTGAGAACTTCAGATATTTAAACAGGAACGTTTATAGATTTCGAACATTACAAACCATTCAACTTCACTGGATTCACATCCGATATATAACTTCAGCGGTGGATAAGTCGGTGTGTTGCGGCGAAGACCGAAAAACACAGAGCTAGCTAGTTACTTGTTAGTGAATTGTATCTACATTAACTCAAAATTAATTCGCTCATTGTGAACCTTCAATATAATATCAATGGAGTTCCAGACCATATAGTGGATAAAATATTGTTTGTAAATTTGTAAAACTTTTGTACATAGATCATTAGTTGTAATAGTCGTTATTGTAAATTGTGTTATTGTTTGTATATTAAAATATATTTGTATTCAAAAAACTGTGTGTATCAATCTTGTTGGCAAGTATCATATACTAGATACATATCGACAATTATTTAATTTCTAAATCTAAATTATCATTTAACTCAGTTTCAGGGTATTCGAAATTATAATACGTTACATAACAAATTGGAGGCTCGTCCGGGATAAATTGTAATACGTAACACAAGTTATCTTCCTAATTTTAAAACTTACTCTTGTTCTTAGATGACCAGAGAGTGAGTTTATTGCCAGTATCGTGTAAAACGTTACAGTAAGGTTTCTTTAGTAAAGTTCAGAAGAATAAAAATAAATCTTAGATCTTTGAATTTTTGATTGCATGGTAAGTTCTTTAAATATCTAACTATTATATCAAAGTGGCTAACTTTTAAAGTGTATATATCTCATGTTCATCAGGCTAAGTAACACCATCAAAATATAAAACGACAGTCACTATACTTTGAAATAAAACAATTAATTAAGTCATTTAGATTTTCCACACGTCAGTCAACAGAAGATGTCGTTAATAACATATACTTTTTCACTTACAAAAATTTGATAAATGTGCAAAAATTTAAATTTTAGTTAAATGTAAAAAGTCCTCACGTTAAAGTAAGTTAACTAGCACAGCATCAAATAAATTTATGTACAGAACCCCTGAAAATATAATTTTAAATTATTCAAGTTATAAGCTGAGTGATGTTATAAATAATATTTTCAGTTCTTGTATTAAGGTTTAGCATATCTAGGAAACTTAGATTTGAACATTGTTATTATTTTTAACTTTTCAGTAGTTTTTACAGTTGTTATCGAACAACCTATCTAATCAAAAACATGGTGAATCTTTTAGTATTACTAGAATTCAGTGGAGTGGAATAATCTAGAGCATCGCCAAGTAGAGAAAAGATACAGGTATTAAAAATATCCGTAAAAGTGGATACAGCCTAATCAAATTACACTAGAAAGTTTGAAGTTTGCGTCGCCCTAAAACACGCTCCGCACTTTCACTTGTGACTGTGCTATAAGAGTGACAGTCAATTCTGTTATTCAGATCAAAGCTGGATAGAGCGCTCTTTTGGTGGCTGCTGACAGGCAGACTTACATTTCGTCAACAGTTTAAAATTAGGGAAGGCTATTCCTGAACTTTAGGGTCTCTGCCCTGGTCATTTAGCCGATGTACTCATAAGGACCATTCAGATCGAATATACCAATACTATAATCATATCGGGTAGGAGGGAATGATATTGTTGTATTGGATTAAACAAACATGGAAAAAGCTGGCTTTTTATTGAGTGGTGCTATTAAGATTGGTGTGAAACTATATCAGAAACTAGAGAGAATGAATTACAGAAGTACTTAGCGAAATAACAAAAAAGATAATTTATTAGCTCGCTGTGTATTTAAATACACAACACCAAGAAACAATCCCGCAGTTTTTAAGGTACGCAAAGATGCTTAATAAGACATTTTTTGGAAAATTTACAAATAACAAATACACTCCTCATTACCCATTCAAGCCGTCTCCAACCATTATTACACTCTGTGTTAGTATTGATGTTCTTTTCGTACAAAGACATCACTTTTGGAGAGATTATTTAGATAATTTCTGAATTTCTGATTTAATCTAATGAAAAAGGTACACCAGTTCATAAACACGTGCTTTTAAAACTCACGAATTTTGCCACCAGGGAATCCCATTTTTGTTTAACAGTGTTGGTTGATCAAATATAAATGATGTAGCTCCCATTTTTGACTAATCCATTTCTTTCGAGAAAAAAATGTTTGGAAGAATGGCCGAAAGTATGTAAAGGATACTTTAACCCTAAGATATCGAATACGTTGCTTAGCTTTTGGAATATCATGACAGTAAAAATAATACTATTCGCTTTAAAGTAGAATATCAGAAAGATTACCATCTTAGACGGCCCGGAATGGCCAGGTGGATAAGGCGCTAGACTCGCAATCTGAGGGTCGCGGGTTTGAATCCCTGTCCCACCAAACATGGTCGCCCTTTCAGCCGTGGGGGCGTTATAATGTGACGGTCAATCCCACTATTCGTTGGTAAAAGAGTAGCCCAAGAGTTGGCGGTGGGTGGTGATGACGAGCTGCCATCCCTTTAGTTTTACACTGCTAAATTAGGGACGGCTAGCGCAGATAACCATCGTGTAGCTTTGCGCGAAATTTAAAAAAAAACAAACAAACCATCTTAGATTTATAGACAATCTAATTCGTTAATGGCAATAGTAAATTCGAAACTGAAAAACCTAACTGAAAGTTTGATACTTATAAAACCACAAATATATTTGTATTTTTACACAAAGCATTTGACAACATGAAGAAGTTATGGTGTATTCATAGTTGTAATAAGTAACATGATTAATGACTACTCAATCAAGCAGGGCTCCATCAAACGATTAAAATATGAAGTTCCTAGATTACATGTACTAGGTCGTCCAGAAATTAATGTCGCGTTTTGGAACACTTTCATTAACCACCCTCCAAAAAACGTATATCACGTATAATAGTTAAACGAACCGCCTAAATGTCACGTTAGTGTAGCCTATATAATGTGTAAAGTTTAGTATACTCTAATCCCTTATAGTGGTGGCACACTACGAGACACACATTCGGCATATAATGCTGTTCGAATACAAGAAAGGAAACAACGCCTCTGTAGCCACAAAGAATATTAAAGAAATTTATGGAAGTGTTTTGAACGTTTGATGGTTCAGCAAATGTCGTTCAGGTGACTTTAGCCTTAAAAACTGTGATGGCAGGGGCCGACATGTTGGAATTAATATTGATGCTCTGAGGACGCTTGCTGAGTTTAATCCAAGGCAATACACTCGTGAAATGGCCCTGAAATTGCATGTCTCTCATGAAACAATACGCAAACATCTAAGGAATAACGGAAACTCCATAAAGAAGGTGTTTGGGTGCCACACGAACTTCCCGATGATCATAGTTTCCAACGTGTGAACATTGCTTTGTCTCTTCTGGCGCGTAATGGCGCGTAAATTGTCACAGGTG
>NW_013668096.1:72493-76788 GCF_000517525.1 Limulus polyphemus
TAGATATATATATATATATATATATATATATTTATGGACATGTTTAGCAGTATCAAGCCTAGATATATTTTGTTTTTCGATGGACATGTTTAGCAGTATCACGATTAGATGTGTTTTGATGTTCTGATGGATATGCTCAGCTGTATGACATCTAGATATGTTTTTGTTGTATTGATGGACATACTTAGCAGTATCTCGCTTGGGTGTATTTTTGTTGTTTGATGAACGTGTTTACCAGTATCAGGTCTGGATATGTTTTGTTGTTTTGATGTACATTTTTAGCAGTATTAAGCCTAGATGTATATATATATATATTTATGGACATGTTTAGCAGTATCATGATTAAATGTGTTTTGATGGGCATGCTTAGCTGTATGACATCTAGATATGTTTTTGTTGTATTGATGGACATATTTTTAGCAGTATCGCTTCTGTATCTGTTTTTGTTGTTTTCGTAACCCATGTTTAGAAGTATCACATCTGTATATTGTTTTTGCTGTTTTGAAAGACATGGTTAGCAAAATAACACCTGGATATATTTCTGTTGTTCTGATAGACATGTTCAGTGTATGAAGTTTGGATGGGTTTTCCTTGGTCTGACTGATAGTTTTAGTACTATCAGGTCTGGATGAAATTTTGTTATTTTAATATATAGTTTTAGCTGTATCACGTCTGAATGTTTTTTATTGTTCTGTATGACATGTTTAGCAGGATCATGTCTAATTTGGTTTTGCTGGACATGTTTATCAGTATCATGTCTGTATGTGTTTTTGTTGTTTCGATGGAAATGTTTATGTTACGTCTGGTTATATTTCTGTTGTTCTGATGAACTTGTGTAGCAGTACCACGTCTGGTTGTGTCTTTGTTGTTTTGGTAAACATGTTTAGCAGTATTACGTCTGTTTGTGTTTTTTGTTGTTCTAATAGATATTTTTAGCAGTATCGCGTCTGCATATATTCGGTTTGATTTGACCTTTTATAACTTCAGCGTTCTTTTGTCATACCGAGATCTTTTCACACTATTAACTTTTATTACTTCTTCACACGGACTTAGTGTAATCTCATTGTTATAATTTTCTCATGAGTAGGTATGATTGTTTGACACTGCATTACTTTATAGTATCCTTATTTCTTAAATCTTAATTGTTCTTTTTTTTTGCGAAGTTATATATCAGACTTACCATATTGTGTATCCCCTTCCACGTTTTTGATAAGTATGTGGCGGTTGTCTTCTCGCCGCCAGGTAACTTTTGGGGTCGGGTATCCTTTAGCTAGGCAGGACAAAGTGACGTTTGTACCTTCTTTTACAAGTTCATCTGCACTAGAGCTTCTCAAATCGATCTCAGGCGGAACTGAAACGTCCATGTTAAGCCAACAAAAGTGTTAATGAAATTTTTAGTAGAAAACTGTAGAACGAACGTATTATCAAAAAACATTAACATTTTATCTATCTTCCCTATCCTTCAAGGTGGTTGAAAGCTATTATGTGTTGTTACATTGTATATAGATACACTATTACTGATATAAAGCTAAGTCTTAAGAATATACTGCTAAATCAGGCACTTAATACATGTGAATGTTGTCCATTGTTTGTTTTTTATACATAAAATCATCATTTGAAATAATCGCGAATGTGCATTCTTAACTCGTATTTTTAGTACTTAATAATACGGTATTAATCACCATCTAGCAAGCGCGATTTCTTATCACTGACATTAGACTTATTGGTTCCATTATTTCGTCAGCTTTCGACACCATAACATTAAATTTTTTTTGCTGTATAAAAAATAGCATCTTGGATAGACATTCGACTGCCTTCACATGCAGCCCGGCTAACGAGTTCTGAAACTGAGCAAAAGACCCCCTGGTCAATGACTTGTGGCGAACAAAAGATAGGCCTAAAATGCCGTTTTTCAACCATCTCTAATTTGAAATCTATAATACACTTGTTTAGGCGAATGTGAAAAAACGTCTGCAGCCTAGGTGATTTTGTCGTTAACTTGACAAGTCGTTGAAGTATTTAAAATGTGTGCTTATAACACCTAAATAGAAATTTAGAAATTTTGAGCCGAAAAAAAAAGTTATAATTTTATTTTTGTACGAGAATGAAAATGAGGTTTAATTTAAGATTTTTTCTGTTGGTAGAAATTAAAAGGAATCAAAACTTTTTGTACCGTAAGTAAAGAACGGATCATCATAGTTATTTTTCCTTTTACTTTTTTACGAACATTTTATTTTTATTTTAATCTTGTTGAAATTATTGTTAAAAATGCTTTTTCCTGAATACATTAAACTATTCCTTTAAAACTCAACATGTTCTTTCATGGAACAATGCTCTACTTTATGAATAATTTTAGATATACATCGGTCCATATACACAGCATTTTCTTTACTTCAACTGGAAGCATGTCGGGCTAGCACGAGGATGTGTATGTCATCTCTAAATGCCCTGAGCTTCTCCTTGTTCCGTCTGGATCAAGAGTGCTTACTGCTGGATTCCATCATTGGTTTAAGGGGGGAGCAAGTGTGCGAGAAAACAACATAGTCTATATGATATGAGAGTATATACTGCGCAGTATTATCAGATATTTTATATATCTTAGGATATATTGCGACCCACGTAGATAGCATCTAACGTCAAACAGTACTAAAACAGCAATTTTAAAGTATAACTTGTATGATGTTAGAATGTATTACGTCCCTAAATGTCCATATTACATAAAACCGTATAAAAGAATATGACTTTAATTACATGATATAAATACACATTGCGCTTTTAGATACCAATCTTATTTCAAGCTGTAAACAAATAAAAAAGCAACTTTTTTTTTACTATTGTAGTTTACTATACAAGTTGCATTATACAAGACTTATGATTGCTAAATCTATATATTTCATTCTGTAACAGCTGGATAATAGAAAGTAAACTGCAAGTGTGGTGATTTTTGAAGTATCTTTGAAAATATATTTTCTTTTAGAATCAATGTGTTATTATACATTTTGGTACATGTTTTAACGTTCTAAAGTGAATCACTGTGAGGTTTATGTTTATAAATATTTTTTTTTCCAGAAACAAAAGTGTATATAGCTGATAATTTAACTATGATATAATATAACGTCTGATCTTCCGTAAGGTACAGAAATCATGTGAGCTAGATCGTGTGAAAAATGACACATTCGACATTCTACGCCTACTTGCTTCACATATAAAGAATAATCTTACACAGCACATCCAGGTGTCCCACTTGACTCATCATGGGTACCGTGTTCAACTGACACATGTAACTTCCAACATCCGACTTCTGGACATCCTTAACTTGCAGGACAAAGTTCTTGTTGTCCGAATGGCTCAAACTAATCCGATAATTTCGGGTAATGAGATTTTGATGAATTGAAAGTATTGCCTTTGACTCAACCTTCAACCAAGCAGCCTGAAATATAGGTAAAAATCTTAAATATGATAATAACAATGCAAAATCACATGTTGAATATCTTCATTTCTCAAACAAGAAGCTAAACGTATTAACAATGTATTGGTCATGGACCAGACAGTTATCACTTGCAAACTGATAAAGAACAAAAGAAAGTATTAGAATACATAACATATAAAAATGAAGATACAACATCAAATTAGCGACCATTGAGAATTATTACAGGTCAGCACAATAACAGCACATGTGCGCGCGCGCAAACAGATATAACTATAGCGTAACACGTGTAGAGTAGAGATCGACACAGGTATTCTGAAACACGGCTACCCGTCGAATGTTAAGTTACCGAACGCGAAACAATTTTCTTTTAAGTACCGTGTATCAATTATTGATTTAAGAAACTACCTTGTATAAATCCTTATGAACATCAGGTTTCGACAGATTAAAAAACAAGGAAAACGCAGGCAGTCGAATAATAGAGTTCAGGAGTATGAGTGCGCAACTAACAAATACGGATTGTTTTATTTTGAATTATTGCGCACATGTGGTTTTTTACCAAAAAATAAAATAAATAGCCTGCGCAGATGTTGTTTCTTACCAAAAATATCAAATAAATAGCCTGCGCTAATGTGGGTTCTTACCAAAAATATCAAATAAATAGCCTGTGCAGATGTGGTTTCTTACCAAAAATATCAAATAAATAGCCTGCGCAGATGTGGTTTCTCACCAGAAATATCAAATAAATAGCCTGTGCAGATATGGTTTCTTACCAAAAATATCAATTTGTGATTTAAGAATGTGGTCAGTTCTGCCCATGCAGGTGTGAGAGATGTGCGTCAGGCAGTGATTGTTAGTCACACTGTAG
>NW_013668096.1:77712-85206 GCF_000517525.1 Limulus polyphemus
ATCTGTCTACAAACTGTGTAACAGCTACTATAAATATGTCTACAAGCTGTGTAACAGCCACTATAAATCTGTCCACAAGCTGTGTAACAGCCACTATAAATCTGTCTACAAGCTGTGTAACAGCTACTATAAATCTGTCTACAAGCTGTGTAACAGCCACTATAAATCTGTCTACAAACTGTGTAACAGCTACTATAAATCTGTCTACAAGCTGTGTAACAGCTGCTATAAATCTGTCTACAAACTGTGTAACAGCTACTATAAATCTGTCTACAAACTGTGTAACAGCTACTATAAATCTGTCTATAAGCTGTGTAACAGCACTATAAATCTGTGTACAAGCTGTGTAACAGCCACTATAAATCTGTCTACAAGCTGTGTAACAGTCACAAGAAGTTTATCCACAAGCCATGTAACAGTCACAAGAAGTTTATCCACAAGCTATGTAATAGCCCCAAGAAGTTTATCCACAAGCTATGTAATAGCCTCAAGAAGTCTATCCACAAGCTATGTAATAGCCCCAAGAAGTCTATCCACAAGCTATGTAATAGCCCCAAGAAGTCTATCCACAAGCTATGTAATAGCCCAAGAAGTCTATCCACAAGCTATGTAATAGCCCAAAGAAGTTTATCCACAAGCTATGTAACAGTCACAAGAAGTTTATCCACAAGCTATGTAATAGCCCCAAGAAGTCTATCCACAAGCTATGTAATAGCCCCAAGAAGTACAGATGTACTCACATTTTATTCTTCAGAGAGCCTGGTTGTTTTCCCAACCAGGGGTTTCATTACATCACATAAAGGCCTCATAAAATCCCAATCATTCTCATGCATATCCGCCTTTTCCTCACAACTGGCTTTGTAACATTTCCATTTGTTTCATTCATTTTAAAAATGGAATTCCATCGTGTATTACCTTCCTATTTCACCGATTGCTTTGTTAACCCAAGATGCATTTGTTCACGTGCAATAATTGAGTGACGAAAGAGATCCACAAGTTTCTGTGAAAGAGTACAGCCTGAATTGTATTTAACATTAACAACTATCTAAGTCGAGATTATTAATATACTATTATTATTTTGATTATTCTATCATTTAAAAAGGTTACAGATCTGAAGGAACTAATGTGTATATACAATATACTATTTTAATACTTATCATACACTGTAAACTTTAATACGCATTTTGTTCCAGCTCTGGCGAGTGAAGTGAGGCAGATCTGAATACAAGAATATGCAATATAAATATTAAGTAATACCGGTGTGGTAACTATCCAATATCACGGAAAACTTTCTGTCTGTCTGTGAACGCATCTTCCCCTAAACAAGTTGACCGATCCAGATGAAACTTCGCATGTTAACTTAGAAGTCTAAAAGCAGACCAAATCATGTGAAACTTTTCCATATATTGAAAAATGGAATTATTTTATAGAACCCATACATCACTACTGCAGTAGCCGTTGTAAAAAGTTGAGTCGAATAAAACTCACACTATAACATAAATCTACAAGTCAAAGATTGCAAGTAAAATTTTCACCCTTTTGATTTGTTCCCATAACAAACCAAATATACAGTAATAAAATATCCAGCTACAATACAGAGAATAAAGATATTGCTTCTGTTTAATTTTTCCCGCTCTTTTCTGATTCACACCATTTAACTTCTGGTTTATAATAGAATTAGAATAATCGTTTAAGCCTTAATTAGAGAAGTATTTCATAATTAAAATATTTTTTAAGGTTATTTATATTTTTTTAGGATATTTCTTACTTCTTGATGTAGAATATAGTTTTCTGTACAAACAAAATTCAAGACTATTATTAAATTCAATGCATTAAATTTACCAAGTTCAGACAGTAGAAATCTTGACCACATCTCTACTGTGAAATGGGCTGCTTTGAACAAGAGTGACGCAATTACTTTTGTCATTTCTACTAGATTTCTTGACTCGACTTCAACACCTACTCACTTCCGAACTATTTCCCTTTCTTATATTGTGATAATTTTTAGCAAATTTGTGCGTATTTTTTGCGTTTTCAAGAGAAAAAAAAAGACGGAGTGCAGTTTTCTTAAAATAATGTGTACAGTCACTAAGGTAAGACATTTAAAGTGCATTACAAGAGCTTCAAAAAGAAAGCCCATTATGGAGTGAGTGTTCACTTTTACTTGTACACTTTCACGGGATCGGTCGAGCTTTCACTAAAGGCAGAGCTGAGTATATAGTTTTCTTCTAAAAAAATTAGTCAAATTGCATATCTACTTAACTTTCATTATCCGGGTATTTTTCACGATGGGTTCTTGTTTCCAAATTTACTACTCATGTCGATCTAGAGTGGAAAGTATAATTTTTGTAAAAAAATCAGGATTTGTTTGTTTATTGTTAAACGCAAAGCTATGCAATGTGCTCTGTCCACCTGGGGTATCAAAATCTGATTTATAGCGTTATAAGCCCCCAGACTTATCGCTAAGCCAATTGAGGTGGGAATCAAGAATGAGAGAAAAATAATTGGAATTGAAAAATACAACAATTAATAAAAGATTTAACTGAAAAATTGAGTGTGCAAACAATAATTTTTCTTTGTGTTTTTCATGAACAAGCCTAATTTTATACAAGCTTTAATTTTTTTTATCAGTTTATGTAATGAACTCTGAATTGATACACAGATGTTATTGTGGCAGCGTGAGTGTACTCAGTTTTATGAGTGTAATTCCAACTTTTAATTGCCAATCATTTTGTACAAACTAACTTGCAGCTTTCTACACAGTCCGGTAAATGTATGGAGTGCTTCAGTGTTCGCTTCAACCAAGAGTAATACCACTTAGTGGATCTTTTGCATGAATTTAATATAGAACCATGTTTTATGAAAAACTAAAGTTTCTCTTCATAGTTGTCACATATATGTAATAACTACAAGTTTTGACAGCTATAAGAATATTAGCCAATAGTTGAATTAATTTCAATATACGTCACAGACTAGATTGTCACCAAGTCTCGAGGTCACGCTTTGCTTTATAACCACTATATTTCAGGAGATTGGAGTGCTATGTAATATTTAAAGAAAATACCAAACCAAGGAAAACTAAATAATCAATCAACAGCAAGTCCCTACAACAGCAAAAGCCTAGAATTTATTTCACACGAGAACGTGATCACATACGAAATCACCCAACTGCAAACGACTAAAATTTTCAGTTTATCATAAACTTATATAATATAACTTCTACAGTAGATAGGTAGTCAGTACCACTGGAGGTGTTATTTTTAATGACACAATTGCGGTATCTAAAGACAAGCACAATAAAATAATTCTCTGGTTGTAGAATTCAACTAATTCACGTTTACATCTTGCATTTGGAGAGAAAGTGCATACTTGTCTGATTAAACTGGCGCGCAGATCAAGAAAGAGGGAAGTTTGATTTAGGCTATTGGTATACGGATTGATCGTACCATAATCTCCGGGCAAATACTTCAGTAGTAATCTCCAGATTAGGAATTTATAGTGAACTGACCTAAAAAGAATTCAATTTTAGCGAAATAATGAAGAGTGGACGCCTTAGTTTTGAGTCACAAAGAGTTTGGTTTGAATTTTACGCAAAGCTACACGAGGGCTATCTGCTCTAGCCGTCGCTAATTTGGTAGTGAAAGACTAGAGGGAAGTCATCACCACCAACCACCAACTCTTTTACCAACAAATAGTGGGGTTAAACGTCTGTCACGTATTGCGAATTTGAAATAGTCCGAAGCCGATATTTTAGTTAATTTACGCTATTTGCCAACAAGTTGACACACACCATGTTCGTTTATCACACAAATACGTTTTAATATATATACAACCGTACAATTTACAACAACAATTATAACGAATAGTTACCACAAACGAAGTTTTATAAAACAAAAATTTCACTAACTTACAAACAATACAAATTCTTCTTTCTAGTTCAGAGTCTCCTTGATATCCAGCGATATCTTGATATCTTGAAGTCGATAAAACCACTAATATCTGATGAGAATTCAGTAATACTTTCGGAAAGATACTAACGTCCGATGATAATCCACTGACGTTCGAAATTTATAACTGTTCCTGGTCAAATGTCGTATACTTTTCCGGTTGATAAGGGTTAGCAAAATCACGGTTTATAGCGTACACGGTTATAACAGGTTCCTAGTAGACTTATAAGCTTTCTTCTTTGGCCTTGGTCTTCTTATATACGTGAGAAATGTTTTCTCGAAAGATCGGACAACAATACCTAACTATATTTAACTGGTTACGGAAGTGGATATATTGTCGATTCTTGCGTTCACGAATATTCTACAACCTTGGAGAATTGGTGGGCCATACGTAACTAACACGGTAAGCTAGGCACGTTTTTTCATATAAAGTCAATCCTAACAAACGTTGTCATTAAAATAAATATATAACAAATTCGTTACACGCAATACATATCTGACACTACAAGTTACGCATATTTTTTTATGTATTTATTTTTAATATGAACGTTGTTTAGATTAAATTTGTATTTCAATAAATTCGTTACAACTCCCTCCTTACAGAATTAAAAATTAGCTTTAGATAATTTTTAATTAAGACATTATATACATTGGCCAGATTACATTATACATAATACATTATTTAAAAGATTATACAACTTCATTAATAATTACACTATAGAATACAACCTGTACAAATCACCTTACCATAAAATTATATAGCACGTGAAAATACATCGGCACAAATGTTATAAACCCTAATGATATGGATAATCTTCAAACCATATTTTCATTATGACAAATTGCAATGTAACATCCTTATGTCTTATTTTTATTTATTTCTCTTTTCCTGTCTTTTTCTTTCTTTCTTTCTTGTCTTTTTCTTTCTTTCTCTCTTTTCCTGTTTTTTTCTTTCTTTCTCTCATTTTCTTTCTTTTTCTCTGTCTTTTTCTTTCTCTCTTTCTTTGTCTTTTTCTTTCTCTGGTTAGACTTTCCGACCAACTGACAGGTATGCCAAGCTTTGCAAAACTGATAAATGTCTTGCCTAATTTTGGCTAAAAGAAATATCTCCTAATTTTGTCACCTTGTTGACACCTAAATGACCTCCTATGGGGAGTTCATGAGCAACTTTCAATATTTCAGAAAGATATGCTTTGGGAACAACGATTTGATAAACAATAGCCCAGTCCTCTGAAGCTGGCACATCTGGTGGTCTCCATTTCCTTATAAGCACACCATTTTTGAAAAAATAACCATTTGAAACTTTCTCCAGTTCGTCTTTTGGGAGTGCATATTTAAATAGTGAAGTGATCTGCAAATCGTTTTCTTGTTCAGCGATCAGTTTACTTTTAGTAAATGGAACTTCACTAGGTGAATCAGATCCTTCACGTCCATCGTTGTCCCTCACCTATCGGATCCAAAAAATGTCTGAGACAAATATATAATATCATCCTCTGAATCCATACTTATCATTTGTTTTAGCCTGAGCTCGAGTCACAGAACGTGAGGGAAACACATCGGGATTCTCCTCAACTACAACATCATCCTTAGATGAAACAGTGATCGTCTCACTAACCACTTTAGGTTCGGCAACAACGTTTTCCCCAGCCAAATAGTTTCCCAACAACAATGATACACCCTTAATTGGCAGAGTAGGTCTTACCCCAGCCACAACTGGTCCCGAAACTAGGTCTGATGCTAAATAAATATTATGAAGAGGAACATTAACAAACCCACCCTCTGGTGAAATTACGTCCATATGTGGACACAAACGCACTAGGTGTTGCCTCCTGTTCTTTCTTCTTTTTCAAACCCCAACAATCGGACATAACATGACCAGGTTTTTTACAGAAATTGTCTTGATGGTTTGACGAAGTTTTAGCCCAACTGTATGAAGATTTCGAACTAGTGAAGCTGGATTTTTTGGAAGAATCCTCAACTTCAGTGGATTAAACAAGTAAAGGTTTTTGTTGAAATGGTAGGAATTTCTTTTTATTAAAAGTGGTTTTATGTGTTAAAGTATAATCATCGGAAAGAGCAGCTGCTTCCTATAGTGTTTCAACTTTCTTTTCATCCAAGTAAGTTTTGAGGTCGTCACGTGCACAACGTTTGAATTCTTCAATTAGGCATAATTGTCTTAGTTTATCGAAACTATCGCCAATATGCATCGAATTACACAATCAATCAAAATAAACCTCTTTTTCGTGAGCAAATTACATATAACTTTGATTATCTTGTTTGCGATAATCTCTAATCTTTTGGCGATAAGCCTCCTGTACTAAATCTTATGCTTTGAGAATAATAACTATCATAATTCGTACAATCTTCTAAAGAGAGAGCGGTGTAATCTTCTTGTGCTTTACCAGTTAAGACACTTTGTAATAATAATGACCATTTTTCGGTGGGCTATTCCATGGTTTGGGAAACCTTCTCAAAATGTTGGAAATATTTATCTACTATATTTTCATAACAAATACATAACAAAAAACTTGTTACAGTCACTAATGGAGTTCTTTCACACTGTACTTTATTTTCAGGTTGAAATCCCATCCCAATTGCTCTTCCCTATTCTTCATTGTACATCTCCTATGATATTTCCAATGACTTTTCTGTCTCAATAAGTACAGACTTAATGAATTAAAGAAAGTAGAAGTGGAGAAGAGCATCTGTCTTAAACTCAAGAATAAAAAAATTTAGGTCAAGGTACGAATCGTTTAACCTAGTAAATTGGCCTGTGATATTCTTAGGTAAAACTGATAGATAGGTATTATTACTATGATACCAAGAGCTTCGGAGGTAATCTAAGAAGGGTTTAATTAAATCGGACTCACACATAAGGAGAGAGACACCATTCTATGATTTTGAAATTAAGAAAATGCTACTTACGACTAAATATTATTATGTGGTTTAGATCAGTTCGTTCTTTAAACTTATGACTTCTATGTGTTTCACTCGAAAACAGCAACTGAGGATTAAACGAATTTACTAGACAGGACTATTCTTAGACTAGGAAGAAAGCGATTCTTCTCTTGACTTTAAGCTCAAGCTTAACCCAGAAGGTCCCACCACACATATCACGAACTAGCCCAGAAGGTCCCACCACACATATCACGAACTAGCCCAGAAGGTCCCGCCACACATATCACAAACTAGCCCAGAAGGTCCCGCCACACATATCACAAACTAGCCCAGAAGGTCCCGCCACACATATCACTAACTAGCCCAGAAGGTCCCGCCACACATATCACGAACTAGTCCAGAAGGTCCCTCCACACATATCCCGAACTAGCCCAGAAGGTCCCGCCACACATATCACGAACTAACACAGAAGGTCCCACCACACATATCACGAACTAGCCCAGAAGGCCCCACCACACATATCACGAACTAGCCCAGAAGGTCCCGCCACACATATCACGGACTAGCCCAGAAGGTCCCACCACACATATCACGAACTAGTCCAGAAGGTCCCGCCACACATATCACGGACTAGCCCAGAAGGTCCCAC
>NW_013668096.1:86089-110333 GCF_000517525.1 Limulus polyphemus
TACAGTTTAACGAATTTTTATCGCTCAGGTCGCTTTTGCCTGATGAAGGGTTCAGTAAGACGGCCGAAATCTAGCAAATAGAATTTTAACGTAGAGAAAAGTCTGTGTATAATTCTACATACTAATTTACCTACGCTACGAGTCTTAAACAACAAATACTGTTTATTTGTTTTTTCTGAGATTTCACCAGCTCACTATTATAACTGATTAATTATTTTATAATTTTATAATTACGATGTGCTACGTAACCTCAAATGTATACTTTATTACGTTTATGTAGTTAATAGCTAAATTCTTCTAGAAATACCTATAATATTTACATTACTGAAGTAGAAAATGCTTATATTTTTCAGCAACTGCTGTTAACTCAGGTAAAATATGTTTCAAACTTTAAAGTGTTAACCCTTCAATTAAAAAACACTTTAAACTAGCATTTACACTTGCTGCCTGTAACGAAAAAGCTTTATCTAACGGCGTTAACATAATTTTTTATAAACTTTTCTGTTTAGCTTACGTCTACTACAGATAGTGCATTTAAATTTTGTCAAATAAACTGTGTTCTATTTTAAAAATGGGATATATTTTAGCACTAATTAGACGAATGATCAAAGTTTAGAACTTGAGCTTTGATTAGTTAAACACTTTTCCTGCTTTGTCCACTTTTAATGAGTTGGTGCAATTTCAAACTATTGCATTAATTTCTTAAGTACTTTAATGTTCTATTAATTAGAAGTTCATTTTAATTATGGATAAGTAGATATAAGAGAAAAGACTTAGAAAAATACAAATATGCCATTAATTTTTAATGTTTTTTTTTGTGATCTTCAATGTCACAAGGAAGTGTAGCAAAATTCAATCCAAAATCCAAGTAATACGTAGTTACGTTATACGATCTTTGATCTGCAGTAATTAAGCAGCTAAATAAGTATATCTTTAACTTAAAATATAAAATCCTCATTCTCCTTCAATTAGTCTCATATCACCAAAAAGATCATTTCTGTTTTGCAATTTTATGTTTTGTTTTAGATATTTAAAAGTTTTTAATCTACAAACAAACATATATTTTATCTATTGATCTTACAAAACAGATAAATGAAATTAGAATAATCTTGCTCATAAGTTAACTTTAAAAACTTGCAAGTTTTCGTAATACGTACAAAGAAAATTTCATGAGCAACTGTCAAACCCATTCACTTAACGTAACTTAAAACCTATTTGATTTAATATATTACCAGAACATGCATTATGTATGAAACCAGAGCGACTTAGGAGCAATAACTCAAGAATCCAGTATTCAAATGTAACCCTTCTCAGGATGTGTTATGTACGAAAATGAATTTTTAATGGTAAATCGAAAAACCTTCATGTACTTTTGATTACATATAACTCTTACTTTATTGTTTTTTTGTGTAACAGGATTCTGCATGATGTAACGATTAAGAGATAAATGGTGTCAACCAAGAACTACGTGAGTATATATATATATTTTCTTCTTCTTCTTGCTTAAACGTCTTGTGTTTGATTATATGTAAAACTATTTGCACCCCTCTAGAAAATGGTACATCCGATTTTTTTGGCTCATTTAGAATAATTCTGAAGAGCAAGTTTTCATTCGATGGACTTCAAATTAATGTTTCTTTTTCTTATACTCAGATGAAGTCTTAGACGGTTAGAAACATTAATTCGAAGTCCATAGAAAGGAAATTGGCTCTTCTGAATTATTTTAAATGAGTGGAAAAATCAATCGGTTATACTACATGTTCTAGAGGGGTGCAAGGATTTTTGTTTGCATCGGTAAAGTTAAAAATAACATAATTAATCAATAACAAGGCTACTGTAAATACTGCTTATCACTAAACAAAATTATTATAACTGCTACTCGTCACTAAACAAGGTTATTATAACTGATACTCGTCACTAAACACGGTTATTATAAGTATTAGCAGACACTAAACATGGTTATTATAAATACTACTCGTTACTAAACAAGGTTATTATAACTGATACTCGTCACTAAACACGGTTATTATAAGTATTAGCAGACACTAAACATGGTTATTATAAGTACTACTCGTTACTAAACAAGGTTATTATAAGTACTAGCAGACACTAAACAAGGTTATTATAAGTACTACTCGTTACTAAACAAGGTTATTATAACTGCTACTCGTTACTAAACAAGGTTATTATAACTGCTACTCGTTACTAAACAAGGTTATTATAACTACTAATCGTCACCAAACAATGCTATTATAACTACTACTCGTCACCAAACAAGGTTATTATAACTACTAGTCGTTACTAAACAAGGTTATTATGACTGCTATTCGTTACTAAACGATGTTATTATGACTGCTATTCGTCACTAAACAAAGTTATTATAACTACTATTCGTTACTAAACAAGGTTATTATAACTGATACTCGTCACTAAAAAATCGTTATTATAACTGCTACTCGTCACCAAACGAGGTTATTATAACTACTACTCGTCACCAAACAAGGTTATTATAACTGCTACTCGTTACTAAACAAGGTTATTATAACTACTACTACTACTCGTCACCAAATAAGGTTATTATAACTTCTATTCGTCAGCAAACGAGGTTATAATAACTGCTACTCGTCTCCAAACGAGGTTATTATGACTGCTAATCGTTACTAAACGAGGTTATTATAACTACTATTCGTCACTAAACAAAGTTATTATAACTACTACTCATCACTAAAGAAGGTTATTATAACTACTACTCATCACTAAACAAGGTTATTATAACTGCTACTCATAACTAAACAAGGTTATTATAACTGCTACTCATCACTAAAAGAAGTTATTATAAGTACTAGCAGACACCAAACAAGGTTATTATAAATACTACTCGTTACTAAACAAGGTTATTATAAGTACTACTCGTTACTAAACAATGTTATTGTAACTGATACTCGTTACTAAACAAGGTTACTATAACAACTACTCATCACTAAACAAGGTTATTATAACTGCTTCTCATCACTAAAGAAGGTTACTATAACAACTACTCATCACTAAACAAGGTTATTATAACTGCTTCTCATCACTAAAGAAGGTTTTTATAACTGCTACTCATCACTAAACGATGTTTTTATAACTGCTACTCGTTACTAAACAAAGTTATTATAACTACTACTCATAACTAAAGAAGGTTATTATAACTGCTACTCATCACTAAAGAAGGTTATTATGACTACTACTCATCACTAAACAAGGTTATTATAACTGCTACTCATAACTAAACAAGGTTATTATAACTGCTACTCATCACTAAAGAAGGTTATTATAATTACTACTCATCATTAACCGGTGTTTTTATAACTGCTACTCGTCATTAAACAAGGTTATTATTTACTACTAGTCGTCACTAAACGATGTTATTATAACTACTACTTGTCACTAAGGAATGTTATTATAACTTCTAGTCGTCACTAAATAAGGTTATTATAACTGCCACTCATCACTAAACAAGGGTATTATAACTACTACTCGTCACTAAAAGAAGTTATTATAAGTACTAGCAGACACCAAACAAGGTTATTATAAATACTACTCGTTACTAAACAAGGTTATTATAAGTACTACTCGTTACTAAACAATGTTATTGTAACTGATACTCGTTACTAAACAAGGTTACTATAACAACTACTCATCACTAAACAAGGTTATTATAACTGCTTCTCATCACTAAAGAAGGTTACTATAACAACTACTCATCACTAAACAAGGTTATTATAACTGCTTCTCATCACCTTAAAGAAGGTTTTTATAACTGCTACTCATCACTAAACGATGTTTTTATAACTGCTACTCGTTACTAAACAAAGTTATTATAACTACTACTCATAACTAAAGAAGGTTATTATAACTGCTACTCATCACTAAAGAAGGTTATTATGACTACTACTCATCACTAAACAAGGTTATTATAACTGCTACTCATAACTAAACAAGGTTATTATAACTGCTACTCATCACTAAAGAAGGTTATTATAATTACTACTCATCATTAAGCGATGTTTTTATAACTGCTACTCGTCACTAAACAAGGTTATCATTTACAACTAGTCGTCACTAAACGATGTTATTATAGCTACTACTTGTCACTAAGGAATGTTATTATAACTTCTAGTCGTCACTAAACAAGGTTATTATAACTACTACTCTTCACTAAACAAGATTATTATAACTGCTACTCATCACTAAACAAGGTTCTTATAACTACTACTCATCACTAAACAAGGTTATTATAACAGCTATTCATCACCAAACAAGGTTATTATAACTGCTACTCGTAACCAAACGAGGTTATTATAAGTACTAGTTGTCACTAAACGATGTTATTATAACTACTATTCACCACTAAACAAGGTTATTATAACTGCTAGTCATCACTAAACAAGGTTATTATAACTACTACTAATAACTAAACAAGGTTATTATAACTGCTACTCATCACTAAAGAAGGTTATTATAATTACTACTCATCACTAAACGATGTTTTTATAACTGCTACTCGTCACTAAACAAGGTTATTATATACTACTAGTCGTCACTAAACGATGTTATTATAACTACTGCTTGTCACTAAGGAATGTTATTATAACTGCTACTCGTTACTAAACAAGGTTATTATAACTACTAGTCGTCACTAAACGATGTCATTATAACTACTGCTTGTCACTAAGGAATGTTATTATAACTGCTACTCGTTACTAAACAAAGTTATTATAACTACTAGTCGTCACTAAACGATGTTATTATAACTACTACTCACCACTAAAGAAGGTTATTATAACTGCTACTCATCACTAAAGAAGGTTATTATAACTACTAGTCGTTACTAAACAAGGTTATTATAACTACTAGTCGTTACTAAACAAGGTTATTATAACTACTAGTCGTTACTAAACAAGGTTATTATAACTACTACTCATAACTAAACAAGGTTATTATAACTGCTACTCATCACTAAAGAAGGTTATTATAATTACTACTCATCATTAAACGATGTTTTTATAACTGCTTCTCGTCACTAAACAAGGTTATTATTTACTACTAGTCGTCACTGAACGATGTTATTATAACTACTACTTGTCACTAAGGAATGTTATTATAACTTCTAGTCGTCACTAAACAAGGTTATTATAACTTCTAGTCGTCACTAAACAAGGTTATTATAACTGCTACTCATCACTAAGCAAGGTTATTATAACTACTACTCGTCACTCAACGAGGTTATTATAACTACTACTCGTCAGTAAACGAGGTTATTATAACTACTATTCGTCACTAAAGAATGTTATTATAACTACTACTCATCACTGAACGAGGTTAAGTGTTGCTTAAATTATTAAGATAGTGTTGCCATTTATCTTGGAATATCTGTGGTAGGAAGGTATTGTTAAGCACACACAATTTAAACTTTATTGAGCTGTATTTAAATTTTTATATGCACTATTCGCTCTTCACTAAGCACTATTTAGTTTTAATAAACAATAATCACTATTTATCAATAACTACTGAACCTTTAGTAAGCTCTGTATACATGTTTATAAACACTATTTACTCTTCAGTAAACATGATTTACTTTTCGTCAAGCTTTATTTAAACTTTTATGAGCACTAATTACTCTCTGTAAGCACCATTTACTCTAGTCGCAGTGTTGATATTGACGACGTTTTAGTTGATGTATAAGCTTAATTATGTTGGTGTAATCGATTTGAAATTTTTGTTTTCCCCACTTTGTTTTTCGCAGTACTTACTCTGTAATTTCCTAAGTTTTCGACAATACATGGAAACTCAATGTCTCGGCCAGCTGGAACTGTAATGTTCGGAATAGGCTCGGAAAACGTTGGCCGGACGTCATTACAATGCCCTGAAAGAGCAATAAAACATTTATTAATTGAAAAGGAATAACCTTTATTAAAGAAACAACAATAGCTTTAAATTATGTTTATACATTTGTTTCTTGACTCAGAAACCTTGACCTAATGTATATTTTTACAAACCGGATATCTTGGTTTTTAGAACTTAGAGAGAAACCCGATAACAGTATTTTTTTAAATCTGTGATCCTGTTTTATAGAAAATGACAGCAAACGGAATTAGTTTCTTGATATAGTCAGTGATATTGCTTTTACAGAAAACAAGAACAATAACAAAGGAACACAAACCATTTTTTAGAGCAATCCCATCTTTCACTTAATATAAAGTTATAACCAAACAAAAGAAATCCCTTGTTCAGATTTCTTTCTATTTATATATACAGCTGGAAATATATTCGACACTATCTAATAAACGTTTTTGACAATTTTTGGTTCCTGTAGCGCACTATGCTGCAGTAGTAGCTCATTCTGTCTTTTCCGCTAGAAAACTGTAAGCATGAAAGATTAGGGTCCCCAAAATTGTGCTGGTAAACAGTGGACATGTAAATCCAGATTCTTCAAAATTGTGCTAGTTAACACTGAACATGAAAGTGATTATACTTGTCATAAGTTATTAATATTAGGCCTATTATATCTTAAATGCAACATTCTTTATCTGGTACCTTAGGGATAATTTCGAATACACTATATTCTCCATATGCATTGCCAATGACGCATTTTGTTCAATCCAGAGCCCATCACGCAGACTGGAACTCAACAAACACAGTTCTGGTCGGAACACTATTTAAATAACCCATTTGTTACAATAACCTTTTCGAAGCTGATGAGCATGATTATAATTAATTATACTTGCCATAAGACATCAGAATTGTTATTTTTTTTAAACCAGCTTGAAAAAGGCGTTCACATATGGCTTACATAAATAGTGTTCCGACTACTACTGTGTTTGTTGTGTTCCATCTGGCCTGATGAGCTTTAGATTGAGCGAAACGCGTCGTTGGTAGTGCATATCGCGAATATAGTGTGGTTTGACTGTTGTTAAGTGAAAAGCTATACAATGGGTTATCTTTGCTCTGCTCACTATGAGTATCGAATCCCGATTTATTAGCGTCGTAGACCTGCAGACTTAACATTGAGCCCCTCAATGGCACAGTAGCATGGCTGTGGAATTATAGCGCAAGAAACTGGATTTCGATACACGTTGTGGACACAGCATAAATAGTCCATTGTGCAACTTTGTGCTTAACTACAAACAAACAAACTTAGTGGGGAGCATATAGTGCAGTTCAAATATTATCATTATTATTATTGTATACCCTTCTAATTGTGGAAAATCTCTAAAGGACTAAATAAAGAATGTAGTGTTTGAAATATAATAGGCCTAATAGTAATGGCCTATGACAAGTATAATCAATTATAATAGTGCTTCGCCAGATTGGAAAAGGCGTTCATACTATAGCACTTGTTGAGTGAATATAAAAGTCTAGATTCTCCAAACTTGTGCTAGTAAACAGTGAACATAAAAGTCCAGATTCTCTAAAATTGTTCTAGTTAACAGTGAACATGAAAATCTAGATTCTCCAAACTTGTGCTAGTCAACAGGCATACATAGTTTATTCAACTATAGCAGTAATATGTTTTTAAAATGAACTCAGTAGCAGCTTATTCAAACTGAAATGACTGTTGTTTGGACAATAGAGTTTATTTAATGAACCTTTTTTTTCTAGATAAAAATAACAATGTTTATTCACTATTCGTTTCGAGGATCTAGTATTTGTTCTGATCTTTGGTAATATTGTGACACAAAGCAATCCTTCAACAAATCTTGCGTTGAGCATATATTAAACTGCCTTTTCTTACAAGCTGTATAAATTCCAATGCTTAGATTGAAATAGCCGAAAAACAGATTTTGTGTTCTTCAGAGTAACGTATGTTTGATGTCTCCAAAAGTCATAGAAAACTTTACAAATAGTTTAGTGTTTCATCCCTTTCAAGCGGGAAGAGGAAATAAATGCTTGCCTATGAATCAAGAGCTTCAAGTCACGTTCTCTGTAGCAGCTCTTTTCAATATATCATTTGGAAAAAGTTTTTAAAATGTATGTTTAATAGAGATAAACATTACCGAACGTTTTACATCTTTTGTTTTTTTCTCTTATCAATTGCATAAGTGTAGAGACTTTTGAACAAATTACTCTTATTGAAGGCGAAAAAAAACTAGATTTAATAGCTAGCATGTCGGCATACATTACAGTTCTTTAGATTAAATGATTCTTTTATTGATTCATGCAAGTTTGAACTGACTTTGATTATGTTATGTACTAATATTATACAATAGATTGAATAACGAATGAATATTATACTTTAATCGGTACCAACTTTCGTAAAATGTAAGTGGCAAACAAATATGTATATTAATGATTCGAAGAGTTATGAATTATTGCAAAATTAACAAAACATTTGTTTAGGCACCTATGAATGGATTTCATCTGAAGTGGAGTGCCATATGTTAGGGAAAAGAGGAGTTAGAGAGTAAGATGGTCGAGATCATTGAAAGTATCATCAATCATTTCAGGTTAAAATATGATCTCAATGAACAACAACAACAACAAAACACCTAAAGTAGAGTACTTTATATTTTATTGTCTTTTATCTCTTAGTTTTATTATTTATTGAGTTTTCCATTAACACCTTATTACTACTTAATTAGAGGCAGGCGTGGACTAGTGGTGAGCATGCGATATTGTGAATTCGAGGACCATGGTTCACATCTCATTACCGTAAAATCACGATTCGCGCTTGGGTGCCATTCTCTTTAGTTTATCGGTTGAAAATTAGGAACAGCTAGTTTCATGGTATAGTTTTACGAGAAAGTTTGAAAGACAAAGTCTATTCGGCTCTACTGTTTAAACAAGATAATTTTTTAATGTGTTTATCTCTTTTTATATACTTGGGACAAACTTTTGAATCAAGTTCTATGAAGTTTTATGACATCCTTAACGGTTTAAGAGACGTTTATCTCTTAAATTATAAACTGAATACCTTTGTTATGTGAACAGAATGGCAATTATTATTTCAGCTAAAAAAACGGATGTTAGTTACCATGACATCATATACTCTTTCTTCTAGCGGCAGCTCTTATTGGCCGACAAAAAAATGGTTTTGAGGATTTATCATACATCATATTCTCCAAAGGTCTACCACGTTTTAAGAAATGAAATTACTTTGATTTAATGTATTTCATCCAAGGGTTTTACGTGGCTGAATATAGCCACCTGGTGATGAAAAATACAACCCTTTAAAACCTAGCCTAATTAAAACTGTTATTGGATATTCATACTATGAAAAACAGTTTTGTAATCAGTATTATTATAAAAAGTTCCTCAATTAGATCTATGAAAAAAATTTACTAACTTTTAAGAAATATAAGTTTCTAAGATCTTACGATAAGTTTTCCATAAGACATCAAAAACTGCTCTAAGCTCTAATAAGAAAAGTGAATCAGAAAAATTGAGCAGAATATTCGTGAAAAATAGTGTTCATTATAGTGTTCAATAGGTCAGAAGAACGAGAAATCCATAGTTTTATACTCTCTAATGGTTATAGGTTTTAGTATTCTGGTTCATGGATTTATAATATTAACATTTACAGTTAGTTTGTTTATACGATTAGTTTTATTAATGCATATATTACTTTAAATCGTTTCAGTCTTGTAAGTTTACTTTCGGCATAAGCTTTCATTGCGTTAAGACCTGCGTATTCCACTAATGGAAAGCAGGTCTTTTAATATCATAAGAATAAGATTGTGCTTTACCTCATTGTACACCACTATAAGAAAATAACTTGTTTTTTGAAGTTTCTTACTACTCGCTGAGCCCTCAGTGAATTTTACTTTCTAATCGCTGAAGAATATTACTCACAAATGTAATAACATTTACCTTTATACTTACTGTTGATGCACTCGAAACGCTCTAAGGAAACATCAGTACAGTTACTTTAGTTTCAAAATGTTGTCATTTCAATTATTTTGTACAAGGAAATGGTGGAACTTTAATTTGGATAAGTTTCAAAAATTTAGTTTTTCTTACTGATTTAAAAAAACAAAATAGTTTCTGCACTGTACTTTAATTCAATGTTGAAATTTTTTAACCATGTTCATGTTTATTTCGAACAAGATTCATTCTAAGTCGACCAAGTAAAGCTAGTTACAGATTCATTGAATAAAACCCATCACTGTGTTTGGTGACGAAAACATAAGAGCTTTTTGTGTTTCAAATCAAAGAAATAAAGCCCTTATCTTGGGTAAAAGCTACGGTGCTGCCCTTATTGGACAACAACACAACTCCAATACGGTGCTGCCCTTATTGGGCAACAGCACAACTCCAACTAAGAATTACTTAAGTTTTCTTTTTCACTGTGATTATTATATACTATTGAAATAAAAATTCTCCCCGAAGAATAAACCTATGTTGATTGCGTGGGAGATTACTGACTCCCAATACAGTCTTGGCCAAAACGTTTGCATACTGTTCTATGTTGATGGTATTGCCTACACATATAGAGTAGTTATAGAGTAAATACACGAACAGTAACAGAGATGTACGAGTTCTTATTCTGGTCTGTATAAGTTGTTTTGAGAATTTTTTCGTCAAAACACATACACACCTATTTTGTATATAAGGGTGTGCTTTTGGTATAATCTTTTTCGAAACAGATTAACGCTGTCTCATTATACAAATTACATATGTAAATTTTTTACGTAATATGCGTTTCTCAGTTGGACAACGTTAAGTGTATTTGTATTTCATTTTAATAATAATGATCTTATTTGTTACAAAACATGCAAACATGCGAACTGATAGACTCGAGGGACGTTCAGCTGGTTAACAGCACACATCGCTAACTTTTGGGCCACTCTAACTTCGAACTTGGATTTGACCATCGCTCTTATAACCCACTCACGATTCCAAAGTGTGGAGCGCAGTTTCGCACAACGGGGCGTGAAGTAAAGACTGTAGGATTCACTGTCTCTCACGCTAACCTCTTGACCACGCCCGACCTTGTTTTAGTTTGAAATGAAGCAATAGTCTGAGATTAGTAGCTACCTCTTGACCACGCCCGATCTTGTTTTAGTTTGAAATGAAGCAATAGTCTGAGATTAGTAGCTATATTAAATGTTTCAAAGTTTAAGAAAGGTCACAGAATAAGATACATCGGTGTTTTTAAGTTTTCACCGAAGGCCAAATTTCCAGTTGTTTTTCAACCTGATATGGAAAGAGAAAGGTAGTGATTAATAATTAAGCTCTGAAAACTTGGAAAAATCAGAGCAAAAACTAATAATTTTGAAACGATAAGAGCTGAACTACAAAAACAAAATAAAACAACGCTGGTCAATAAGAATAGGATGGAAAAACGTTTCTATACATGCTATGTTATATTAGAACCTATAAGTTATAATAATAATACTTCAAAACATGACACTAATGATAAAATACAGCAAAATTTTCATGGATCTGTTCTGTCCAGTTAATGAAGTATTCTGACGTAGACAGCTGAGTGCACTCTAGTGTCAAATGTTTCTTGATATGTATCTTCATCATATTACGACATATTAACTATCTGATAAGCCATGTAACCAAATATACGATTAAAAGCAGTATCATAACTACATCTATCAAAATTTCGTAATAATTTTTATTTTCAACCTAAAAGGCACCCCATACGATACGCGGGCTAAACGGTCAGTTCTAAGTTAGAACTGACGATCTGACGAACGGGAACCAGTCATCAATACTCGACGACTACACGGTCCATCTTTTACCGAGTAGCGGGTTTGCGAATAACAGATATAACGTCTCAACTGCTGAAGGTGGTGATCGTAGTCAACGACGTATCACAAATCAAACCTTTGATCTTTCAATCCGTAGCCCTGCCGAAAACAACTACAAGTTAAATCAGGCTCTAGCTGCTTCATTACCTCATAACCATGAACAAACCCTAGGACGTGAAAGTCAAATTCTAACTGATAATTCAACCAAGAGATAGCGTTCTAAGTGGAAGGTATTGGTTAAATTCTCAAAGAGCATATCTTCTGGCAAAGAGAATGTTTATAAAATGTTTACTTTTTAGCCATTTGAGAAGCACACATAAGTTAACAGATAAATCAAGTTGAGAAAAATCGAAATTATTACATTTCTTTCAATTGCATGATATATCAAACATTACTGAAGATAGTTAAACTTTTACGAAACGCTCGAATCATCAAATATATTTTCTCGACTTTTTTGTATTCTTAACATAGTTCAAAGACCTGTACAGTTCCTTTCAGAACATAGGTGGTTTAGCAAGGAAAAATTATAGATTCACTTTGTTGACTGGGTAGAGGACTAAGAAATTGTAAAACTGTAAAGGTCATTCCTCCCCTCCATATGGATATATCTCCCAAATACCTGAATCTAGAGCACCCCAGACACATGCTTGTCCAATAAAGATTGGAAAACGAAATCAAGTGATCGCTATTGGCCCAAATCTTCCAATTATAATACATGGTAAGTAGAGAGTGAAAGAGTCTTTAAATAATGTGCAAGAATATCTATAGTTGATTAAATGAAGCAAAGTAGAGAAATGATGATTATATACATGTGTGTGTGTTTTTTGTGTACACCAATTAAATGAAGCAAGGTAGAGAAGTGATGATAATATACATGTGTGTGTGTGTTTGTGTACATCAATTAAATGAAGCAAAGTAGAGAAGTGATGATTATGTACATGTGAAATTGATGTACACAAACATACACGCATGTATATAATCATCACTTCTCTACCTTGCTTCATTTAATTGATGTACACAAACATACACACATGTATATAATCATCACTTCTCTACCTTGCTTCATTTAATTGATGTACACAAACATACACACATGTATATAATCATCACTTCTCTACTTTGCTTCATTTAATTGATGTACACAAACATACACACACGTGTACATAATCATCACTTCTCTACCTTGCTTCATTTAATTGATGTACACAAACATACACACATGTATATAACCATCACTTCTCTACTTTGCTTTATTTAATTGATGTACACAAACATACAGTTGCAATGTTATATATATATATTTGATTTTGGAAAGTTTAAGGATTTTAGATTCCTTTTAAATAGCTTCTTGTCCCATCGGTCAATGATATTCTTAGGCTTCCTTTAGATAGAATGGCAGGTTGAGGAAGAAAGGTGTTTTCGTTTGGTGAAAGGTTAAGGGATAATTTTTAAAAAAAGGAAACACTAAGAACTTATCTGTATATTTTTATTTGCTTTAGTCTATCATTTGATAATTCGGATTGAAAAAGATCCGATGAATATATGTATTTACGTTATTATGACATCATCTTCTGGAAGCCTGTTTCTAAAATTCGATACACGCTTGTTTGTTTGTTTCTAATTAAGCACAAAGCTACACAATGGGCTAGCTGTGCTCTGCCTATCACGGGTATCAAAACTCGGTTTCTAGCGTTGTAAGTCCTCAGACATACCGCTGTGCCACTAGGGGACTCGGTATACGCCTGTACAATCATTACAAAAAAAGCTGTTTAACGCAGAACTTTAGTACTATGTGTCTGACCAGCTTACCAATATTTTGTATATTAGAAACAAACTGAAGCAATGTTTTATTTGTTTTGAGTGTGTCATTCAACATTAATTAACTGAATTTCTAGGATATTTTTTATGTTTTCATCATTATAAAAATTTCAGTAATGATCTCAAAGCCTTTTTACTTTGTTATGGTTATTAAAAGTGAAAGGAACAGATGCAGTTTAAAATTTCTTAAGTTCGAATGTTTTCGAATTTTTTAAACTATAAACCTAACATAGTTGAAATATACTTGACTAATTGAGTAAAAAGTCAAGCATTGATCGTTCATAATTGGAGAACTCTGAAAACTAACTAAAATTCTATATTAATGATGTTTTAGTTTTACTTAGAAGTGACCTTTTCGACGTTATGCGTTTGAACTAAATTTAATACAAGTCATTAGATGCGCCGTTATTATTAGTTTTAAAACATAGAAAATGTTCCTTTCATTTACATTTTCGATTAATTTTAAAATGCTATCCGTCATGTTTTGTCATATTTGCACAGTGAAGCTCGTATATACAGTATATGAGAAAGTTAAGTTTAAATACTGTGGCAAATTTTGCATAATTTAAAAATATCGCACAAATACACAAGGAAAGCTTAATGGCAATCGTTGAATAACTTCATTAAAATTTTAAGATAAAATACAAATAGCTTAGTCTAATTATATGTTTAATTGGCATTACAAACCTTTTGATAAAGATATTTTAAAGTAAAATGTTTTGAGTCAAAAATTGGTTTTAGTCTTATTGTGTTAGTTACTTCAAGATTTAGAACCGATAGTATCTTAGTGACCAAGGGTTTTCACGGCTGTCTCATAACCAACTTCAAGGAATCGTTTCGATTAGTGAGAAAGAAACTTTTTATTTATACCTTATTTTTTTTCTAAACAGAAAATAAGTCTATATTTCTAGTTGTACTTTATAAAAATTGACCAAATTCTTAAGCCAAAGCCAAACGACAGTGAAAATGGTTTGTGTTCATACTTTGGATTTCGATCGGAAAAAAAGAAAGTATGTGACAAAGAAATTCAATAAAGATAGAGGGGGAGGGAGGGAAAGCTACATTTAACACCATTGTAGGGAATCTCAATCTCTGTTTTGGCATCACTGATCTCAGTTGAGGTAAAGTTTGATGTGTGGCGTTCTCATTTTTGTTCACCCTCCTAACAAACCACCGAAATGTTAAATAAGTCCTACGCATCGGAAAAAGCTTGTTCATAATTATAAACGTTCAAACCTATTTTTATATTACAATATATGAAAATATAAGGAGCAATAATTTGTTTGATCAGTGACTCGGAACTTGTGATTTTCAATGTCAGGACTTGTCATAAGTTTCATGCTCTGCATAAACCTAGAGCTTTTATTCCTAAAACATGTATGTCGTCGTTGATAATTAGATAGAAACGAACGTCATACCTGGACAAAGGTCTAATCGTAAAAAGATATAATATAAATATAAAAAGAAGTCTCTAGGAAATAATTTCAAACACACTTGGAGACAATCAAGATCAACATTAATATTTTTGAAAGAATAATAAGCTCTAAACGTCTTGTAACTAGAAGTAAGTACAGTGATTTAAATATCTTATAACCTTTTAATTTTGGATGTGGGTGGTTAAGTGTCTTATGATGTTTTATGCTGCACTGGGTGGTTGTGTTGTTTAGTAGTAAGTTTTAATTTATGATAAACAAATCCATGATTCACTCTTTATGTCATTATTTGACTGTAGTTCATTTAGTTTTTTAAATGAATGGTCTATAATTTTGATGGTTTTAATGTGTAGGGCTATGTCTCAATTAATTGATGATGTGATTAGGTATTTAAGATTTAAACTCATTTCGTTAAGTAATTGCTCTTTAAAGATTAGTTTTTTAATAGTTTTTGACCAAAGCAAGCTACCTAAATAGTTCAGATCTAAAAGGTACTGAAATTAGTAAATAATTGAAAATATCGTTCTAACTAGGAATATGTAATGTTATAAAAGACAACGTATAATGATTAGAAGGCTCATAAGTGGGATACCTTTGCTGCTATCGATATTTCCGGCCGTAATACCAATAAAACTTCACATTGTGGATGATTCATATTAGTTTTAAGTTTATCTAACAAGATAGTCGTTATTAGGATTACGTCTTGTCATTCCCTGTGTCTGGCCGTCCAGCCAATCTGTGGCTATACCCAGAACAAATTACAAAAGTTTTCATGTGTTTTATTTTACCCTCTAGGTATACCTGATGATTAAAGTGAGCATGAATATGTGTAGTGGAACATGGCATAAATTGCGAATTATTAATTAGTGCTTAGTTCGTGATTTTTTCTTTTTTTTTTCGCAAATTTGACATCATGCAGACACTTCATTTTAAGTATATTGTATTTCATAGTGAGAACTTTGATGCTAGATATGAATAATGAAATCAACCTATGGTACTCTTTTTAACGAAAGTTAACAATATTATACTTGTGACCTACGCAAGGAAAGTCGTCGAGCAAAAAATAGTTTTTAAAGTGAACGTAACATTATTGAGAGATATACACACTTTAAAGAATATATGTTAGGACAGACACGGTTCTGATTGGAGATGATACGGATCTCCTCGTGCTGCTGATCTTTCATGGCCTTATAAATAGAAAAATATATTTAAAAGGGAACTAAGTCTCATAAAATGTCTTTCGATAAGTGCATAAACAACCATGTTATACCTTCTGTCATTGGTTATTTTTATCCACAGCACAGCAGCTCATAGAATGGCTCCGAATATTTTTTTTTCAAGTACAAACTTTCAGCTCAGAACTCTGTCAGCTCTTGACCGATTTGAGATCTAATTACAGTATTGGATTTAGGAGATCAAACACTTTCAATTGATGTATTTGACTACGCTCAAAGTCTCATAGATAAATTTACTCTAATAATGCGTAAAATAATTTCAATTTGAGAGTAGGCAGGTAGAGATCCTGATCAGTAATAAAATTGAATCGGGAATATGCGCGCAACACACTTGGTATTATAGGCGCACAAAAATATAGCTACTAAAAAGAAAAAAAAAGACTCATAGACTTATTTGATCTAATCCTGCCTTAAAGAATTTCAAGTGACACGGCTTTTGATGATTCCTTCTTGTTTCTATCAAGATAAAAATTTTCACAGACTATTGTTATTGCTGATGTTTTTAGATTTATTTGTTTGTTTCGGATATTCATTAATACACAAAAGGTTTTTGCTCTAGCTGTCTCTCATTTTGAACTAATATATTAGAGAAAAGCAAGCTAATCAACAGCACCCACCATCAACCTTTAGGATACTCTAATCGAATAGTAGAATTTGGCCATCAAACCTGTAATGCACCAACAATTCTATAGTTCGACGCGCGATTTTGCGGCAATGGAACGTGAACCATGGCTTCTTGGATTTATAGACCAGCATGCTAACCACTAGATCACATCCAACCAGATGTTTTAAGGAAGATATATAACAATCCCGTATCAAATAATTTTATGGTGGCTATAAAGGCTCACTTAAAATTACATACAAGTGATTGCACCATCAATTTCTAAGTTATTGTAAATCCAAAAAAGATTAACAATCCTATTATTTCAGGTGAAAGTCTAATATGAATATCAGGGGTATAGGACGAAATATAAATAAGCTCACGTTAAATTTACTTATGTGAATTGAAATGTATAAAAAAAAACACAAACAAAAAACATATAGATAAGAAATTAAAATATAGTGTCGAAGTTATTATTCAAAAGAGTAGTTTTATTTTGGGAGTTTGTTCTTTTCTGAAATTGTACTAAACAAGAAAATGATAAGAATTTAACTAAAATTTGGTATTTTCGATGTTTATGAACCATTTGAGGTCTGACATGGTCTGGTGGTTTGAGCAATTGATTCGCAATTTTGAATCCGCGTCGCCAAACATGCTCGTTCTCTATGGTTGCCGAATGGACCAGCCACCCGGGTGTAAAATTCTTGGCTTACAAAAAATGTCGACTGATCCTAAACTAGTTAGGATTAAGGTCTTAATGGAAAACATCACCTTTTGGGATGAACAGCCAAGTCTGCAACTCCAATGTTCAGACACAGCCTTTCTTAATTGAGAACTGTTGACCAGAGGGAGGGAACCAATCAGCAATATCTTCCACCTACATGCTACTCTTAACTGGATAGCGGAATTGACCATCATAATCATAACACGTGTACAGTTGAGAGTGTGGGACGCGTTCAATAGCATATTCTGTGCTCGAACCTCGGATTTGAAGAACTACAGTCCCCACGCTAAACGTTATACCATGGCTTGGTCACAGTTGGAGATTATACATAAATTGAAAAATCAAGTAAGTGGAATCACCATGTATTCTAAACTATTCTTAATATTGCTATTGTTTTACGTTATCATTAGAATACATGCTTTATTAGTGTTCAGAGGAAATTAAACAGTTGATGTATCTCAGACTCGTGGATGATACTGTTGTAATTTTTAGAATACTTTAAATAAACATCATCAACAAATCAGATTTATAGCTGAAGAACATAAGATCACATGTTTATTTTTTTCTAAGATTTCATACAACGTTTAATATATTTAAATCTATTATTCCACAAATTGCTGTTTCAAAACTTTATAAAACTATTTATGTTTTCGCTCAGTTACTTCTCATTGCAAACCCATCTTTAAGGGATTTGTAGCTTCAAAATCAACCCATCAGTATAAATGTACGTTGAACATTTAATATAATAAGTGCTGTTCATGGTTTTCATTTAGACCATAAAAACAGTTTTTTTCAACGAAATGCTTTCCCATTTCACTGACTGATAGTATAATAAAAAGTTACCTGAACAAACTACACCCCTCAAGTTAAAAACCATGATGCATTAAGGTGCTCTCTCTTTCTCATCTTACCTTTTATGAGAGTTCATAGTTTGAAGCTAAAAGAGAATATTGTTTTTATTACATCTAGATTTTCTTTAAGTGTCTATTAGGTTTAAAACCAGAAATTACATTTCAGTTTGGAAAAAAATTTTCATTGTACTTAAGCGCTTATTTGATGTTTATAGCTTCATTTGTTCCGGTTGCTGGGCGGGGCTATGTCAGAGCTATAGTTTACAATTTATGTGTTCCTATAAAACAACATCTAAAGCCAAATGTATGGAAGCAGTCTTATGGTATCCAGCAAGCGAATAAAATGTGTGATGGTAAACATACTGAATCAGAAACTTAAAATACTTGATGGAAGAATCTTATGTGTAAAGAAAGGGAGTTTAAGGATTCCATTTAATTTAACTCATCGAAAATACAGGGTGATTATGTAAAACCAGCTCAGATAATCTTGGAAAAGTCTTTAGGGCAGCATAACGAAATATTTTGCAATAATACGCAATGGATCTTTGGAGTTATGTTCCATTGGTTTTTATAACTCTATCTAGAATGTTACACTGTAGCGATTTCCCAATGTTTCTATCTTTTTCGTTTTGCCCACCATAACAGTGGTATTGCATGTTGTAGCAAGTAACATTTCGCACAGGAATCGTCCGTGTCTTTGTAGCAATGATGACGTCCCTTCGGTTGAGAAATGGTTGCCGGATTATGGTGATAGGAGGAAGTCTTTAGAAACACATAACTAGTAATACCTCTGTACTAGCTCTTTTGATGTTTGTGGTTGCTCCGAATATGGTTAATCAATTACATTTTTTGTCTTTTGGAACTTTCTAACTGGCATGCTGGCAGCAACAGTTATGTATGGCCCACATCTTGTATTGGCAGTGTGTCACGAATGATGCTTCAATACTGCAGACATTTTGATGGTACAACACCACCAACATGACTCGCAGTTACTAACACTGTATTGACAAAAAATATACAAAAAACAAACAAACAGCTGTACATTCCATCTTGTGTTCTCAGATGCCAGTCTAATTTGCATATAACCATGTGAGGCAATCCCTAGAGTCATTTATGGTAGAATGAACTTTCCATAATTTCTTATACTTATACATACAATATTGCGTCAGCACGCTACATCTTGTTCCAGATGCTCATACCGTCTTTCTAACCTCTCTGTACCTAAAGAATGCATCTTAATGCACTTTTCCGTTTATTTACTTGGTACTTTACGTTACGTTATTTACATTTTTAACATATTTTACGTGTATATAACAGAAAGGTTATGGCTTTAACTTTTTGAAATGTACTTTTATTTTATTTTTCACTGAAACTTTGGCATCACTTTGTATAAGACTCGAGGTCCTTCCCCCTCCTTATCTCTACATGTGGTTGAAAAGAAACAGGCATGTAAGAAATTATTAAAACACGTATAAGTAATGGAAACAAAACATATTCTACTGATAGTCTATATTGAAATACGAAAACTTCATCTAGGATCAAGTGTACAAGGGTAACGTGGTTTTGTGAACGGAGGGTCTGGAATAGTAAATATTTGTATTTTTTCAAACGGAAATGCGAATCGTAATACGTTCTACATATTTTTGTCGACGGACGAGAAAACAAGCTAGATTAATGAAACATTACCGAACATTATTTGGGATAGCGAATGTTCTGTAATTTAATGTTATTTCAAAGAATTTGTTAAACAAAAATAATTTATAGTTTGGTTTAAATTTTTTAAATTCAAACTACGTATGTGTAAAAAACTTGTTTCTTTTTTAGTTCGATTTTCCTTTGGAAGTGCATAAAAACAACTTGATTCGTCAAAACTTTGAATGTTTTACTATAACGATAGAGATTTTAAAATGAAAATTGTTCTCTTATTTAACACTATGAAGACAACCTATTTTATAAAGGCAACCTATTTTATAAAGACAACCTATTTTATAAAGACAACCTATTTTATAAAGACAACCTATTTTATAAAGACAACCTATTTTATAAAGGCACAACAACACTTGTAAGATAGACCAAACATTATTCATTCAAACATTTAAAAAACGCTTTTATGTAAATCTACTTGGTATACACGTGATATCTCACTCAGAACTGGAGCTTTAAATACTACAATAGATTGAAACATACTCAGTTTTGTACTTTTTTATTAATTAATAAAAAATATGTAAATTCGCCAATTAGATATTAAGGTTGATAACTATTCATTTTTATTGATTTAAATATATAACTGTGCGTTACTTATACATTCGCGAAATTGCGTACAGTTACTGTTCCATGAAATTATTATTTTTATTGTGGGCACAGTTTGCTAGAATGATCAGCAATCAGGATAATTGCCTTGTATTACTGCATGCAACATCTAGAATAATGAGCACTTACTGAAACATCTAATAACAGTATATTGTAAAATAAACGAAACGGCACAACTACTTATTTTATAGACTATATCCAACAGGTTTGTCAAGGAGGGATCCATGATATTTTAATAAAGTGCATTAGGAGGCGGATCCTATGATGGGAAATGCAGTAATATGGTAAAAATCATAATTATTTCATTGTTTACAATAAATTGGTTTGTCTGTCTAGAAGCTGATAAGAGCTTTCACTAAAGGCCTAGTTAAAACTGTCTGACAAATTATTTCCTACATTCGTTTGAATGCTACAGGAGAGTCGTTATATATGATTATTGAACAAACTATTGGAACTGTTATATATAAAAAACTAGAACTTTTATTTAGGAAAGACTAAGAAAACAATCACAACAAAGATTAGGTGTTATCTTTTATTTTTTTTACATTTTTCCAGAAAATAGATAAAACTCATTATTTAAGTTTTGTTAAGCCCGATAAAACTGCGTATCTGAAATAAACCTAGCATAATCAGATAAAATGTTGATTTAAAATATAAGAAAATACAAGTATATTACTGCATAATAAAACACATTATCTTTGGGACTTAATAAGACAGTTTCTTTGTCCCAATAGTAGATCATTTCTACTGGTTCTTAAGGCAAAAATATGCTGTTAAAGTTTTATTTAGCGTTATGGTCTTATTATTAATCTATTATTATATAAAAGCCTGGATCGTTATAGTTAATCATATAATATATATAAGTCATTTGTCTTTTGGTAACGCTTCATTCGTCTGTGTCGCTTAGCAACAAAACTATAACCTGATTGAATTCCCCTTTTCTAGATCGTTTTACTTTGTAGTTTATGCATATACTTAGCTTGACGTAGATATTTCGAAGTTCTTGGCGAGTTTTAAAGGTACCTAAGTTAGAGGTTAGGGACCATAATTCGTATGTTTTAAAGGTATCTAAGTTAGAGGTTAGTAACCATAATTTGTATGTTTTTTATTAGGTTTTCGTGAAGTTTTTCAGTTTTATTATTACGTTTTTGGATAAAGTATCTTGTTTTTTTTCTTTTTCCCAAACGTATTGCCTTTAGTCCTAACTAATGATGGTACTAGAAATTAAAGTTTAAGTTAAAACTTTGTGATAGAATTTTTATCATAAACCTTAGGCTTGGGTTGCTTCATCATTTTCGACGTTTAAACTATAATTTTCACTTGATATGACTTCTGGTACGTGTGATATATCGATGTATTTGTGATATAGTCATAATGTTTAGAATAAACGAAAAAGCAAAAGATAAATGAATAAATAAATACATAAATAAATGTTTGATGGGATCTTCACAAATTTATGTACAAGTCATGAACTTTGTCATCATACTATTCTTTTTCCGCCGATTAAAATATAATATATATAAAAACCAGTTGTCATTTTGTGTGTATGTAACACTCGTACTATGAGTCATTTTTTAAGTTACGTTTGCACCATTACTACTCATTTTTTGAGACTGTACTTGAAAATTGTTTTTATTTTCACAATGTGTCATTATTATATTTTATGATGAAGACCTGGCATGACCAGGTGGTTAGGGCGCTTGACTCGTAATCTGAGGATCGCGGATTCGAATCCCCTTCCTACCAAACATGCTCGTTCTTTCAGCCGTGGGGGCGTTATAATGTGACGATCAAACCCGTTATTTGTTGGTAAAAAGAGTAGTCCAAGAATTGGCGGTGGGTGGTGATAACTAGCTTTAGTCTTTCACTGCTAAATTAGGGACGGTTAGCGCGTTTTTTTTTCGACACAGCAATATTCATTGTACCAAGTTTCTTCAAAGTATGGCGATTCCAATCTTAGACCACACACTTTGGAAAACTTTCCAGAAAGCCTCCTTTATTTATTTGTTTGTTTGTTATTAAACACATAATGGGTGATCTGTGCTGTGCCCACCACGGGTATCGAAACCCAGTGACTAGCGTTACAAGCCTTCAGACAATCCATTGGGGTACAATCACGCTTAAGCAGACAATAAATTCAAAAGTTTATTGAAAGTCTAGTGATGGACTTGTCAAATAATTGATTGAATGTGATTATTGAAATTTCAGTTTTCATGGGCTATCTTTCTCTTGAAAAACCACCGTTGATTTGAGATGTGGCTAGAAGCTTTGAAACTTTAAACTTGGGAGGCTACTTTACTATCAAATCATTGTTTATTATCTTCTAACATGTTTTACTGGCAATTTATGGTTCCGAGGGTTCTTTTTCGCAATAATAGTCTTCACATTACGGATGATGGATTGTTTAATTCGAAGAGAGGCGTCTTCAATAATCTCCATGGAAGGGTTTAGGACACCAACCGGCTCCGAGACAACTCCCAAGCCATTTCAAATGTGAATCAAGTGTGAAAACGCTAAGTGTGTTGCTCATGGTACCATAGCTCGCATATTCATATTGTTCTTATAAAGTTCAATTAGTCTTCTGTATAACACAAGTAATAGGAAATTTTTTAATTTGCAATAACTCAAATATAATTTTATATTTGGGATATTACAGCATAATATGTTTTAGATAAATTACTATACTGACAGCTACAAAGTGTATTTGTAGATGTTTGTTTTTAACACTTGCAATTACTGCAATAAGCAAGTTAACAATTAATTACACATTTTATGCATTACCTAATCACATTTAAGACGACTACGTCATGTGAAACTGCGTACACACTTATTTCACCAGAATGTCATCGCTACTTATTTCGGGGAAATAAAAATTGATAAAAAAAAAGATTGATCTGACCAGTGTTAAATAATGAAGAACACTCAAGTAACGCCGTTTCGAATATCAAGGAAGTATGTTAGAGACAAGGGAAATTATAGCTCATGAAGTATTTGGATCCTATCACCCGAGTAGAGCTTATGTTTGTTTACAGGAAATATTACCCATCCATTAAAAGACTGTTCCAATATTTGCTGTTTGATTTATTTGCTTTCTTTTCTAAAGTCAGTATTCATTTTTGTAAACAACATATGAAAACAGGCTCCAGCTTACTTGGAATACTGTCAATAGAACAGAACTTCTACACTAATACCGAACTTGTATACATGTTACGTCATTTGTTCATATCTAAACGAACCTTTGCTGTCTACAGTATTTTTATGTTATTAGACCTGATTTTATCATATAAAATATTTTCAGTGTATGATTCCACTAGCGGTCGCTGTCTTTATACAAAACTTAAAACTTAACATTGAAAAGTAAGCCAAAAAACAAAGAAATCCAGAACCGAAAGCGAAGTTCCACCAAAAGTGTCTGAAACTGCACTGATTGAAAACCTTTCTGCAGAAACCAAAATAATCTGAAGTTTCTCATGACGTACTTTTATCAAATAGTAGATCAGCTATTATAGATTTATCAACCTAAAATAT
>NW_013668096.1:111333-113189 GCF_000517525.1 Limulus polyphemus
AAGTAACTTAGACTTGAGAACAAGCTCGCTATTATAGATTTATTAACCTAAAATATAAGTAATTTAGACTTGAGAACAAGCTCGCTATTATAGATTTATTAACCTAAAATATAAGTAACTTAGACTTGAGAACAAGCTTGCTATTATAGATTTATTAACCTAAAATATAAGTAACTTAGACTTGAGAATAAGCTCTTTTTTAAAGTAAAATTGCTGTTTATTTCATATTTATGTTTGCATTATTATTACTGTTAGAGAGAAATGTGCCGTTCCGTTTTCACTACACGTGGTCATCATATACATACGTCTGTGTATTTGTTGTAGCAGCTTGAAATTATACGGTCCTCCGGTGGGTTCACGAACTCATAACCTGAAATCAGGGGCTTGATTCCCCGCAGCGAACAGAGCTAAGATAATTTTTTGTATAACTTTGTGTTAAAAACAAACATACAGAAATATGAGACTTTACAGACTGTCTGAAATCAATAGTAATATACGTTATTTAATGTCATGAATTTTAATACACAAGACCCAGTTTTTCTAAAGTACGAAAAGACCCAAAATAGCCTAGATTTTTTAGGAATGACATAGTACATTAAACACACTTTATTTCAGTTTTAAGACGACTACGTCATGTGAAATTGCGTACACTATTATATTACCAGAATGTCATCGCTAGGTATTTTGATGAAATTAAACTGTCAGAGAAGGTTATAGAAACTAACCTAGGCAGCGTTATAGATTTATTCTAAGCACAAATTTCTCTGTTTCTTAGTAACACATTCACGTTGACATTCTCAGGAATGTGAAATTTATGACGTACACAAAATATAGAAAACACATGCGAGTAAAGTAAACTTCAAAAAAGTAAAACGCCAACATTTTGCACCGAGTGCAAACAGACCTTTAGCTAAAGAGAGTAGAAACACTGGCAACACTCATGTTTTGTAATAAGGGATTGGTTGGTTGGTTGTTTTAGAGCAAAGCCACATTGGACTATCTGCTGTATTCACCGCATACAATTGAATCCCGAATTTTAGTGTTGTAAGTCCGTAAACTTACCGCTGGACCACAATAAGCGAAAAGAAGGATGACAATGATGATATCCATCCTCATTAACAATAAAATATGTATAAAGTAGTGAGTTAGATGTTTTACATATGAGATAGGTTTTAAGAGGGTTCACATTTTTTATCTACAATTGGCTTCAAATGGTTTGTTTGTGTGTAAGCTACACAATTTAAGAGCTAACTGCGCTGTGCCCTTCTCTAGAATACAACCTTGATTTCAAGAGTATAAGCCCTCAAGCGTACAGGAGAGCAAGGAGCAGTTGGTAAAGAATTAACGTGTACAAAACACTGAAAGCAAAAGATACTTGTCCCTGAAAAATGAATAATTTCATACTCTTAAAACTACTGATAATTTACTGGAATGTAAAAGTATTCTGGAAATATTAGATACCTTTTTTTAAGTGTTCAAAAATTCGGATTTATAGCCATATGCACAAAGATAATTGATTTCTTGAAGCGTATTTTAAAGCCACGCGCTTATCTATTATTCTTAAATTTAACTTAAACATTCTGATTTTCTTATTCTTAATCTCCTAAAGTCTCTCTATTCTAAACTCTATAAGTCGACGCCATAAATCAATAAACTGTCTATCAATCTATCTATTTTGAAGCTTATCTGTCTACCTGTCTGTAACTGCATATAAGATGAGATAAGATTATGCAACAGTTATGTAATTTTAACATCTAAAGGATTTTTGTTTGTCTGTTTCGGATATTCTCGTAAAGCTACCCAAAGACTATCAGCGCTAACTGTCGGTAATTTTGAATTGATAGACTAAGGAGATA
>NW_013668096.1:113267-135186 GCF_000517525.1 Limulus polyphemus
AGACCCGGTTTCTAGTGTTGTAAGTCCGCAGACATACCGCGGTGCCACTGGGGGGCAAGGATTTTTGTTTGTCTGTTTCGGATATTCTCGTAAAGCTACCCAAAGACTATCAGCGCTAACTGTCGGTAATTTTGAATTGATAGACTAAGGAGATAACAGATAGTCAACAGCACCTATCGCAAACCGCTGGTCTACTCGAATCGACAAGTGGAATTTGACTGTCACTTTTATGACGCAACACACCATAAATTGCGGAGCGCGATTTTGAGGAAATGGGACACAAAACATGGATCCTCAAATTGAGAGTCCAACCTTAGGCAGCATTTCGTTGCCTTTGGTATATTCTAACAGAACAATTTATTACATATGATTATATTAGTTAGCTCATTCAATGAAAACATACTCAAGGAAAAACGTTTTGTTTGTTATGAATCTAAGAGTCTTTATTTCGATGACTTTTTGATACACGAGAAAATGTCTCACAGCAACAAACCAACAGTAGTTTAGTCATTAAAAACGTGTAACATTATTTGTAAACAGTAATATAATATATACAATTTCGTTTTTATATTTTGTTTTCGGCGTTTAATGAATTAAAATACCCAACAAATTGAATTGATAGTTACTGGTTTCTCATCTTATAATTAAGTAAAGGGGAACTAATCCCCACAGCTCACTATTTTTTCATGATTGTGCCATTCCTTTTCTGGGACATATTTGTAACGCTCTAATTTAATAATCGATGCATCCCATGCTAACTGGGCTGTATGTTTTAACTAAGAAAACCACACTGCAAGTGTGGAGTATATATATCGCCCTCCATTTAAATTCACGTTAGAACGTAGCTAGTCTTATAAAAGCAGCTGAAATGAAGTCTTATAATTACTTACCTTTCTTGCCATAAACGTAGGTGTTATAAATATTTTAAAGATTTAAAAAAATAGCTAAAACATTCTTTACTGCTAGCATCAAAAATGTTTATTTAACATAAGCAAACTTTCTTCGAAGGAACATTTCAAAGAATTTGAAAACTGAAACGAAAGTACAAAACAGTCATTACAATTATCTTCAGTAGCATTGGTAGTAACTACCTCTCTGGAATAAGGGGTCATAGTTTAAATAAGGCAATATCATTTAACTTTGTAGTCAAGTTCTTTTAAAACTTAGAAATCTTTCCTGCGGTTGTGATTGACAAATGAAAATATATTTTTTTTTGTGTTTGTGGTTAAGAAATTCACATTCAGTTATTTTGTAATTGTCACTATAGTTTTTAATAGCAGTACTATGTTCACATTTTCATAGATTTTTTCGTTTAACGCACGATCTTTTTGTCACTGTGTAGGTCAAAGTATAGCAAACGGTCGAATTTGAATTCGTACCTTCGCGTTTCCCGCTCAAAGTCTATACATAGCCGCGTTTTTGTAACGGTTTTGCCAGAAAATTGTTTCTGACTGAAACTATGTATTCTGAGGAATATATAGGATAACTGCGTGCCGGAAACTAACGTAAATGACAAACATATTTCCTCTCTCTTCCTGTAGACGTCTAATACACAAATATAAATAATGCTCACATTATTCTGAATCTCTTCTTTTAAATGAGAAAGAGACGTGGACTGCTTTATGCATCCAATCCTATCTCTAAATGGCGTAATTTGCAATTTAGAAAACTTTTCTTTCTTTCTTATTTTTTCTAGCCAATTGACTTTAGAGTAGTGGTCTACTATACTTTTAGCATAACAATGATCCAGAAGTAATTGCCAGTTTTAACATTTGTCTCATAGTTTGCTTTATTACAGGCGCTGTGAGCTTCAGTCTTCTTTTTGAGCGACTGAATTAAATATAGCTTCTGTTTTATATTATGAATGACTTTTGTCAAGCTGAAAATTTCGAGCGAAGGATCACACAAATCTATATATACTTGTCTTTTTGCTATAATGCAATTTCTATTGTTACTAACAACTTAAAATATATATGAAGAGTAAAGGTCAAGGCTAATTGTGTGGTCTGTAGTTAAATTTGGATTTATGATAAGTATTATGTCATTAATTTTGGATTCACAACACAAATGCTAATGACAGTTCTGGATTTATGGGGCTAATCGAGACCTAGTTTTAGCGTGTCAGGCTGCGGATCGAAAGGTTTAAGGTTCGAGACGCGATATGCCGCTGAACACCTGCAGCTGTGGGAACGTTATAAGTGCGACATTTAATTTTGCCGTTGAGTTAAATGTAGGCAGCGGACATTAGTAACTGGTTGTTCCCCTTCTGATAAGGAAGATAAGGCTTCTAGTTGTTCAACCATCGCGTACCTCAAGAATGAAACGGGTATACATACTATTTAATACGAAGACATAAAGGCCTATGAGCTTCCGTGCGACTGGACTATTAAAATGGGTATTTGTTTGGAATTAAGCACGAAGCTACACAATGAGCTATCTGTGCTCTGCCCACCACGGATATCGAAACCCGGTTTCTAATGTTGTGCCATTGTGAGGCTAAAATGGGTGTTGTTAATCCATTGTCTTCCTACACAAGAAGGATTATGGAAATTCTAGCAGGAAAAAAGTGGCGTGCTCTGGACATGACAGCCTTATGACGGAGCCTTTTGCAGTGGAAAGTATGCTGCAAGGCTATTATCAAAATGTACAGTCGTCAGGTAGATCATGACCGAACATGGCGACATGGACTGAAAAGACGTGGTGATGCTTCAAAATATTTATAATTTAACGTATTCTGAATAGTTACTCTCAAAGAAAGGACACATGATTCATAGTTTTTGAGATGTGATACGCAAGTTTTCGTTAAAGTAATTCGTTTCTAATAAAGTGTCTGAAGCTAATGCAGCTTGTCAGTGCGATATGACACAGTGTCAGAAGTTAGCACTGCGATATAACAAGTGTCTGAAACTATTACAGCGATATGACAGCTTCTGAAGTTATAACTGCGAAATGACAGCGTCTGATGTTGTTACTGGGATATGACAGTTTCTGAAACTATTACTGCAATATGACAGAGTGCTATGACACTCTCTGACGTTATTCCTACGATAAGACACAGTGTTTTCAGGTTGTATTACGATATGACAGTTTGTATAATTAGCAAAACGACAGTTTTCTAATGTATAGGAATTTGTTTGTTGTATATAATTCAGTTATGTACTGTAAATTTATATTATTTCATTTTTAAGCTTTCCCGGAGGTCATATCTTATTGTTTCCCTTGCTGTTAGATCTCTTACTAAAGTCTTCTGTGTTCGTTATTTAGACAATGTTCAACTCAGAGTTGGCCGGCTTCTTGTTCATTAACTATCTGGCTGCTAGGGTGAAGAACAGGAGTCAAAATCTTAGAGACGTAAAATGAAGAAGAGAATTGTGGGTATAACCCATAGAGTTGGACCAAGGTTCTATTGCACTATCCCACAATTGTTTGGGTTACATACGTATCATTATTATACAACTAAAGCCAGCTTTTACAGATTTCTATATCAGCTATTTAAATAGAAGAACTACATAGAAGTCCATATAAAGAAGAGTAGTCTCGAGACTTGCGAATAAAGGTTACGTCATATAACATTCACTCATGTAAACGTTTGTTTGTTTTGAATTTCGTGCAAAGCTACACGAGGGCTATTTGCGCTAGCCGTCCCTAATTTAGCAGTGTAAGACTAGAGGAAGTCATCACGAACCGCAGCCAACTCTTTTACCAACGAATAGTGGGATTGACCATCACATTATAACTGATCCACGGCTGAAAGGGCGAGCATGTTTGGTGGGACGGGGATTCGAACCCGCGACCCGCAGATTGCGAGTCGAGCTCCCTAACCACCTGACCATGCCGGGTCTCCCATATAATTACATTCTTGTGACATTCAGCCAACATAGAGGTGATTAATTACATGCAGAAACTGTAAGTAAATTGAGAAAAAAATACTCATACGAAGATATCTACATAAAGATGTAACTTATACTAGCCACGAAAGTGTGAAAAGAGATGTTATTAAATCACTATCTTAGATCAGGGATTTTTATTTAATTTTCTCTCTGTCCTTTCTCAGCGTTCTTTGAATGCTATCCTCTGAACTCTTATATAATGCTCAACTTATTACCTAAATTCAGAGCGACGTCATTAGAAAGATATAAACGAGTGTTAAAATATAACTCCACCCTGAATCCTTATGTCGCTACTTTATTTGAAGAATGATAAATGTCAACTCTGTCAGGTACTCAATTTCACTTCGCAGGCTTTCGTAAAATGATTTTCGTTCAGTTTATTGTCATTTTAAATTCCTGATTGTATTTTCAATATCAAAGACTTCCAAAACAGTGGATAGGACTTTACCAAGTATGTGTGGTATTTCAAGACTCGGAATAGATGAAACACCGCAACAACAGGCTGGTATATGGGAAGACAAATGTACATATCTGTTACTGATTAAATGAATGAGAAGATACTCGATGCGAAACGAAAGAAAAGAGAGAGACTGGCCATCATGTAATAGGAATTACTGAAATGAATTTGAAGAAATGGTTTAGAACTTAGTTAAAATTAGGTAAAGATGGAAGAACGATGCATTTACTGGAAAGAAGCGCTGTAATGAAATGAAACTTAAGTGGACAGGACAATCGCTAGTTTGGACAAAGAAAGCCGCAGACCAAACTTCAAAGCACGACAGAGTTGGAAAGAAATAGCTTTCACATTCCATATTCCCTCTATGTCTGACCAATCACAAGAACTAACCTAGCGCGAGAAGTATACCGGATTCATCATGCACTGAGCTAGAACTTTGGGAAAACTGATTGTTGTAGCCTTTATAAAGATTACTACTACAAGAGGGTGAAATATGTGTAATACAGCCTCATTCTCCTTTATCTTAGACCATGGAATGTGTTTAATACAGCCTAATCCTCCTTTATCTTAGACCATAAAATGTGTGTAACACAGCCTCAATCTCCTTTATCTTAGACCATGGAATGTGTGTAGTACAGCCTCATTCTCTTTTATCTTAGACCATGGAATGTGTTTAATACAGCCTAATTCTCCTTTATCTTAGACCATAAAATGTGTGTAATACAGCCTCATTCTCCTTTATCTTAGACCATAAAATGTGTGTAATACAGCTTCATTCTCCTTTATCTTAGACCATAAAATGTGTGTAATACAGCCTCATTTTCCTTTATCTTAGACCATAAAATGTGTGCAATACAGCCTCATTCTCCTTTATTTCAGACCAGACGAAATGTAATAAAATTTGAATGAACACATAGAATAACAACAAAAGTGAAAACACAAATTTAAAGTTAACACCAGCGATATTTTCGTTAACGAAAACTAAACGAAAATTATTTGTAAACGAAAACGAAAAGGTATTACATAAACGCAACGATAAACTCAAGCTAAATATTTATTCAAAACGATCACTAACGAAAATTAATAATCTTAAAACGGAAAAAGTAATTGGTAAGAATTTGTTCACTTCAAAATTCTCTCAAATGCAAATGTTTTAAATTTTCTTGGAAAGAGCAATAAGGGTCAGTCTGTGAATGTTACTGAGTTTACTAGGCATAACTGTCAGTACAGAGTAAACCTTTTTGGCATATACTCACAATCATAATGGAGACTGATTAACATAAATAAGTTATTTTTCAAAATTGTTTTTTAGGTTGTATATCGTAAGTTTAAATATTTATATCCGTCGTCTGGTCACTAGTCACTGTAATCAGTGTTGTAGTTATGGTCTGGACTCTGGAATATATCTAACTGGCACATTTTCCGTTTTTTGCAAGAAAGGGACTAATGTCTAAAATTATATTTTTATTATTTTTCATTTAATTCATATATTGTTCACATTACAAGATGTAAGTTGTCAGAGTAATTAGTAGTAATTATACACTTAAAATAATTGCTCTGTAAACAAGTGATTTTGACTTAAAACTGAAAACGGTATAGAAACTGAAATTAACGTCAAATACTCAAAACTAAAACGGAAACTATTGTTAAATGAGCAAAGCGACATTAAAACTAAAAGTGTAATGCCTAAACTAAAACTATTACTAAAAACTGACATCTGTATTAGTCAGTACTAAGTGCCCGTTTTTTATTTTTTTTATATCTATCCATGAACATGACAACAATAAATTAAATAAAAAAGTTTATGCAATGTTGTACTCTGATATCGTCTGTCTTACATTAACTTGAGAGGATATTTAAACTTCTGAATTAAAGTTCTTCAAAAACATTAATTTGCCACTTTTTGAACTTTAATATATTCTTGTAATTGTCAAATGTGGCTTTCCTACATTGACTATGTACAGACAGACACGTTTTTAAGCAATAAACTTTAACATTTACATTAATTTCACCATTGCAATGTTTTACGTTCTTTCAAAAAATTCCTTATATCTTGATTAACTTGGGTGATTTTGACTAATAATATTTCGTGAGTGTTTACTATATCTGAGTATGTACATGTTAATGTGGAGGAAACACACACCCTGAACCTGATTAGGAGGACATATAAGCATGGAAGAAGAACAGTTGCAATTATATGCAGTTACATTTCCATTTAGCAAGAAAAATAAACAAAACAAGATAACTATTTTGGAAAGGATAAAAACAATATATAAACATTGTCACTCTGTATCACTTTCTAGTAGAAATTATAATGGTTGCATAATACAATCATGGAAGATGTTTCATAATACAACCATGGAAGATGTTATAGAGTTCTCTTTCTACTTCTCCACCTTCATTCTGTGTTGATTGTACATGGCTAATGAGTTCTACATATTTAGGCTTATTCTTTCACTAACTCGGTAATTTAATAATAGTTGGTTATCATATAAAATCAGAACTAAGTTACACATATATGTATACTTACTTAAGTAACACTTTCAAAATAGTATATCAGATAGAAATTATATCTTCTCCAGAGTTAATAATGTTCTAAGTATCCTAGCCATCATCAGCAGCATACCAATTTTATAGACATTCTCTACATATCATTTACTATTCTAACTGCAGAAATATAACAAATCTCAAGCAGTCTTCCGTAACACTGCATCATTTCAACAATATTTCATTACATATGATAGGTGGTAATCTCAGTCAGTTTAACCCAAGATCACAAGTGTTAAAAGCATATGCTTCAGGATATGGACAATCTTCTCACCCAAACCACCAGACTGAGGATGATATGATGAAACATGAGATTATACCACACTGATACCTTATAAAAGTGAAAAATAGCTGACTGTCAAAGTTTGCGCTTTGCTAGTATGAACCACTTTCCATTGTTATGTAATTGATCAGTGACTGTCTGAGCTGATGTATTAGCTAGTGCAGAGTTATATACAATTTTGAGAAATTCTAAATTACCATCAGAATGTGATATTTGTTATCCGACAATATGTAGAGTTATTTTCTATTATGGAAAACCTACAACACTAAGGAGTTTTTTTTTCTTGAAAGTACAATTTAATATTGTGGAATACAGCCGGAAAACACATTTACACGTATTGGCTGTGTAGGGACACATTTCGTGCCCGAATCACATGTCATGCAACGTTTGGAGAATTTTGGCCACCAGAAATGCTGGTAGCACTAGATTTATCACAGGATAAACTCTGTGCTTACACGAGCTATGACAATGCAACTCCCTCAATACTTCTAACTGTTGATATGATTGCTACGGAGTATGTGCTTCCATGCTGCATGCATCTATTTATGAAGATCGCATTTTAGATTATTGAATAGTAATAAGTAGAATCTAAACTCTATCTGAGTCTTATAGTTACTTATTATCTCAGTATCAATTTATTACGGAAATAAATCATTCATCATTCAAACGGCTCATGAACTTTAAAAAACCAGAAGATATGATTGATAACTGGATAACAACTTTGAATGGGTACAGCTCCACAGTATAGACAACAGTATTGAATTGGTACAACTCAACAGTGTAACATTCACTGGTTAGTACAGCAGAGCACCTAGAGGGCGCTTCTAAGAGATTCGAGTGTATTGTTAACGAGTTATGACGCACGTTTGGTCCAGTAGAGAACAAAGATCCACATAGAGATGAACTTAAAACTAAAAAAAAAACAAAAAAAAATACGTGGCTGCTCATGGAAGTAAGTTATGCCCCTAGTTTGGTAAAATTCACACTGCAGTGGTATCTATGGGGGAGAGGATTAAAGCATTTTCATGAAACACAACAGCGGAAAAAGTCAGCCATGGTAATTTCTGTAACTCCACCTGCAGCATGACTTCTTGCGAAGACTGTACATTATAGAGTTAAGTTATTGACGGTTTCAATATGTATTATGACTAGCTGTTTGAGTCAACTTGAGACATATGCCCCAGCTGCAGAGATATAGCATACTAGAAAAGTGACTGCTTGAATCCGACTCACATTACTAACATGAGAAGATGATAATCACTTTGCCTTATGGTCCAACAGCAACAACAGAGCTGGTGCCAAGCTGTAGAACCTGCTCTACCAGTATGGTTATATATGGCTGATAATATTGGGTAAAGCAGTAAATATTCTGTATGAAACAGGATGATAATCCACTCTACATGCCTTTAATACAATACATACACTGCAAAGACAGAGTTTTGGTGGCTTTTGTATCCATCATAAACTCCAAGTTTATCGGATAACCCACCATTTAGACCTCTAATCATTGAAGTAAACTAAGTGCTTCCAATACATCTCATATAGAACAAGCTTAGTTGTGACCTTACTTTGGTTTGGGCATAAAAACGAATCTTAGGGAGGAACTTATTACATAAGTTATCAAAAAGGATAGTCTAGACATAGGTAATTTTCTCCTCTGCAGAAAGATCATTGTACTCAGGCCAAGAAAAACGAGAAAGAATGGACAGTTAGAGTGCAATTCGAAGAAGTTGGCATTCTTCCCAGTACACAAATGTTTTGTAGGAAGCTAAACATTTATTTTCAGATGCTACTTACTTTGAATTAAGTGGTGCAGACAGCACGTGAAGTACTGTTTGTTATCTAAAAAAAAAGCTACATTTACCAGGACTGTATCCTCTCTCCAAGAGTAAGCTGTATACTGGTGATCGAATATTAAGTTTCTAGCCGATTTAATTTTAGGCGTTATGTCGAAAGGTGCAAGTAAGCAAAACTAGCTGTATTTGATAGGGATGCTAGTAACTTGTACTAGCAAGATTCACGAAAACTAGTAGAAATTACTGACAGAGTATACTAATGTTTTAGTAGGACGAGATGGTTAGATTTACTGGAGTACTAGGGCTATAAGGGGAACGAACTCGAGTATATTTTTAAAGGTGAGATCATTAAACTATCAGAAACTGCATGGTCGATACCAATTATAATCGTGAAAAAGAAAGAAGGAATCCATATTCCATGTTGTAAATATAATAAAATGTACATTAATGTATTTTCACTTCCTTGGGCAAATGAATGTTTGGATTCTGTAGATGGCTTCCATTGGTTCTTCAGTACGACAGATATGACAGATCTTTAGGTACTTGAAAAGGACTGTGACTTCTGAGAAAACTATTTAACGATTGTAATCCACCAGTTATTATTTTTGAATGTCTGATAAGCTTATATTTGATGGCCTACAATGGATGTGAGGTATATATTGTGTTTGAATGACACATTGGTATTTTGTCACTTGTTTCAAACTGCAGCTAAAACCGTAATAATCGTATTTAAACAAATAAAGAAGACGAACCTGAAGATATAGTAGGAAAAAATATGTTAATGGACAAAGAAATATTTCTTCTACATATATTAAGCAGGTATAATGTGTTACCTGATCCAGCCAGACTGATAGATGACTGGAATAAATCAAGCTTGTCTGCTGAATAATTTAAGAAAATAATTCTTCAAATCCTACATAAACATGGGCTCACTGTGGTTTGTAAAGAGAAATAAAACACCATACATATAAAACCTGCAATGATTAGAACATATTAGTGATCAGTTGATTGGGTACACACAATTTTAAAAAATATTTTCAGATATAATACTAATAATATCTCACGAGGTTAAGTAAGTTCAAAAGAATTGGGTTAGTCTTAACTCCATATTCTAAGTAACAGTGCAAAATGTACTTTACAAGTGTAAAAACCAATTTACAAAATGATTCAAATTATAATAATCAATATTACAAAGAAGAGTTAATGAAACTAAGTAAAGAAAAAGTGGAGAAGGTAGTCCCAAGGGCTCCGACAGGTCATTTTTCTTAAATTACTTGATACGAGAATTAAAAGACACTCCAGAATGTTTATGCACCATTTCAGCTTACAAAAGTGCTCTATTGGCCATAGTTCGATAGAGATATTGAATGTTCATTTTAATACAGTGCTATATATTTTGCTTCGAGATATAAAGAGGCTACAAAAGGTAAATATGAATGATCATATCTCCAGTACAACAGACTGTTGTTGATATAAAGGCGAGAAAGAAAGTATATATATTTTAATATTTCTAAAAGTAAAATAAAATAAAAGTTCAAGGCAAATTTACTATTACATCAATTGATAAAGCTGGATGTAATTTTGGCTTTATATGTAGAAAATTATATGCCCAAATTTTAATTAATGAAATCAATACCTCAGGTACTTTTACAAAAACTGCTTTAAGGGAAGACAATATTATTACCAATATATAAAGGATGCCATTGAAAACATGGAATATATATACACAAGCTCCTATAATTTACCATTTTATATGCTATCCCTAAACTACATAGAAATCCTGTAAAATTTAAATTTATTACCAATTCTTGAAATGCTGTTACCAAAACCGTTTATATTGTACTTAAAATTTTAGATATTTTGTTTAAAAATATAAAAACAGTGTTATAAAACAATTCAGAATTTTTTTTGGATTAGAAAAAATAATATTCCAATATAGAATGTCCAAATAATCTAGATCCTTTAAAAACAGCCAATTCAGACGCCACTTATAATTTTACCACATTATATACTACAATCGATTTAAAAGACCTTGTTAGTGTTTAATTAGCTGTTTGATAACTTTATGGATGCAAAGATGGGTATTACAAAATATAACTTCACTAAGATCCAATGTAAAAACATACTGTACTTCTACATTTGTAATAGTTATATAACTTTTAATCAAGAGCTATAAACAACTGATGGGTAATCCAATGGGTGCAAACATCTCTTCAAATATGGCCAATTTGTATCTGTCCTATGAATATTTATTTAAAAAAAGTTTAGATCCCAATTGATTTAGTAATACATTCCGATATATTGATGATTTAATTTCAATAAATAACTTAAACTTCGTTTATAAATTGAATTTGAAAAGATGTTTCCATGTAGAAGAATTTTACAGTTTTATTATTGATTTTTCCTTTAGTGTCATATGTTTTATGACGATGCATAGAAGATGTAGAGGTTTAAATTACTTAAATTATGTTATTATTTGAGATTGTAAACTGTGTTAACTTATGTTATGACATAAACGTTCGTATTATACCTTTTCAAAAGGCTAAAAGAAGTAATTTGGTCACCCCTACTGTATATAAGCTGTGACTACTACATTATATGTTTGGAAATGTATTGTGAATTTCTGCACTGTATTTCATGGTATTTTAAAGGTTTTCAGTTATAATTCTATTTCATATGGCCTATGCTTTAAATGTACCAATTGACTTCATTAATGCGTAAAGGATATATTTGATTATTCTGTTTTACTATGATGAAAGGGTTAGTTTTAATCGGATTATTTTCTTGATACAATGAATTACTAAACCTTTAATTAACTTTTAATTTTCATTACGGTTCACTATTATTTTGAAGCAACTATGTAATGGTTAGCTAATAACCAGTAGTGTAGTTACACTAAATGGCGTAACTTTTGCTATCTGCTGATAGGTCAATTACAATAAGTCTTTTGATATTATATGTTTATAATGCGGATAAGGGAGAGTTTAGGTTGATGGTATGTGCTTGTTCGTTTACTGATAGGATAATCTGTTATGATTAGCTTTGTCTTGATAGTGATTCAGAGGATAAAGTTTCCACCTTTTTCTAACATAGAATTAACTCACTTCTTTATAATATTAAATGCATATTCTATGGTATATGTGTAAATATTTCTCTTTTTAAATTCTCTATAGTTTGATTTCATTTGTTCTGTGGGTTTGAGTAATCTGTAATTGAATATTAACTATTGGCAAGAAGATTAAGCAGGAAGGTGGAAGTATTTTGCTCATTGTATGTTAGTATTCCAGTAACACAGAATAAGTAATATTTCTCAGAAGTTACTTCTCGTGTAGTATGAGATTTTTGACATATAAACTGGCAGGGCTGTCGTTGACTTCCTCCTCTTGCAACAACCCTGTTGCTCATATATATTTGTGCTACAGATACTGATCCTTGTAGCGTAGAAGTAAATTTCTTTATGCAAGGTCTACATATTTATATAAAACTTTTAGTCATCCAGCAAGTTCTAAATGCATCTTAAATTCTGTCCTTGAACGTGTGTTTTTTGCTGTTTAAAACTAGTTACACTTAATTTCAGTATTATCTTCAAAAACAATATAACCATCTACTAATGTATACCGTGTCTTTAATTTGTCATCATTTTTATGTTTCTTTTTCATCTTTTATGGTATTTCAAAGAGCACTAGGTCAATGGGTGAATAAATTATGTACGAAAATAGCAAGAAGTTATTAGGAAATGTATATAGAGTTTGATTAAGTCAAACAGGACCAAAATAAATTGAAACTGAACACAACTGTTTCATTATTTAAAGAAGAAGACACTTTAAAAATCAAGTAAAAGAGTGGCACACAATGTATACATTTTTCTTGTTAAAGGTTGGATCTTGTATAGCGACTGGAGACAATACTAGCCAAACCACAAAACTGTCATCAAGACAGATCCGATGAAGATAAGGACAGTAATATTCTCACCAAGTACTATGTTTGCTGGTGCCTATATTTAAGTTAAACTCTACCAGTAGTTCCAAGAGGGAGACTAGATTCATTAGCAAATAAAAGGACATTAGACTTTCCTGAGTGTCTAGTTTTGCAAGTCAGATGTGGTGACACAGGAATTAATGACTTATTTACTGTATTGGACAAACAAAGAAGCAGACATACCTTGAGTAACAGCTTACGTATAAATTTTCTAGTTCAGAGCTGTGCATATCCTGTTCCTGTAGAAAGTCTAGCTCAGCACAGACAAACAATGAGTATTAGAATGTAAAAACAATTATATGAATATACCTAAAAGATGACATACTCGTTTTCTACCTAATAGATTGGTTATCTGAATATACTTAAAATATGACACTTGTTTTCTGCCTAATATACTGGATGTCTAAATATACCTAAAAGATGACATACTCGTTTTCTACCTAATAGATTGGTTATCTGAATATACTTAAAATATGACACTTGTTTTCTGCCTAATATACTGGATGTCTAAATATACCTAAACGATGATATACTCGTTTTCTACATAATAGATTGGTTACAGCTTCAATATTTGTATATCACATTTTCTTCAATAAAGTGTATTTACTTTGTGCATAGAGACTTCAGGCTCATTATTTGTTTAAACTATACACCTAACGTAAATACCATCGACAAGATCCATTGTTCAGTTGGTTATAAGCGGGAGTGATACTTGACGACTGAAGATTTTAATAACCAGATAGAAATACCACTAACAGAAAAAATAACGTACCATTATAATAATTGTTCATGGTAGAAGATATATGTGATATCCCTTAATAAATGGATAGTTTTGAAATATTGTATAGAAGAACATATCACCGATTTTAACTAATTTCTTAGCAAATTCACAGTTAACAAAACTGATCTAAACAGACCCACAGTCTAAAGTTTGGGCTGATCCACAACTATCTTTGCGCCATAAATAGGACCGAAGAGATATGGGAGTGTAGAATGATTACTTAGTTAACTCATTGTTGCAAATACGTTTATATTTTACTTTAACTCACTATTGCAAATAGGTTTATATTTTACTTTAACTCACTATTGCAAATACGTTTATATTTTACTTTAAGCAATAGTGAGTTAAAGTAAAATATAAACGTATTTGCAATAGTGAGAAATACGTTTATATTTTACTTTAACCCACTCTTGCAAATACTTTTATATTTTACTTACATATATTATAATGATTATTAAAGCTAAAAATAATTCACAAATAAACTATAATATTAGGTTGTTGTTGTTGTCGGAATTTTGCACAAAACTACATAACGGGCTAAATACACTCTGTCGAGTCCCGGATTTTAGCGTCTAAGTCTGAAACCTTACCGCTGATTCCCCGGGAGACTAAAATACGATAATTAGTTCGAACTACAAAACTTGCCTGAGGTAGTTCTGTTTATTCCAAGCCATGTAACATGCGTTGATAAGCCTAATTTACTTTTGCTGGTATTTCGAAGAACACCCATGATTTGATCTTGTAACTTTCGGTAAACTTATTTGTGCCTTTAGGTGAAAATATTCATATTTTATTATTTGTTTCACGGAAACAACTTACCGACAGAGATATATTTATTTCATAAAAATCTATCTAAGGTTTAAACCTATTTTGTGTCACTTAGACCTAATGTTTTTTTGCTATGATGTATTTCGTAATCGAATCTATTGGCACTTACCATATATCTTGGTTTTTGGAAGAGTTGTTCTGAGAAGTGACATGAATAGTAAACATCTTCCTGAACATGCCCTACTTATTTATTAATAATGTCTTGAAACTGTAGTCTCATATACTTACATTATTAATACTCATGTCTTGAACCAGTAGTCTCATATACTTGCATGAGTATTAATAATGTAAGTATATGAGACTACAGTTTCAAGACATGAGTATTAATAAGGTAAGTATATGAGACTACAGTTTCAAGACATGAGTATTAATAATGTAAGTATATCAGACTACACTTTCAAGACATGAGTATTAATAATGTAAGTATATCAGACTACAAATAATGGCTGGAGACGGCTTAAATGGGTAATGAAGAAAAACTTTAATATAAGTTTAACATGACAGCCAATGTACAACGTTTCGACAAGGTTTTGTCATCATCAGGTACTCGTCATCGAATATCAGACTACAGTTTCAAGACATGAGCATTAATAATGTACTGCCTTTGAAAATTAGCTTTGATGTGTTTTTCCATTTAAAAACTATTTTTTTTGTCGGTCTTAGGTCTCTATAACAGGGAAAATTCAATGCATTTTTTTTCTAAGGTGAAAGAAGGCCGATCGGAATTATAGAAGAAGATTGGATAGGTATTTCTAAATTTTGAATACTGTTAACAGCCACATGTAAAATATATCTTGAAAAGACTCACACATACACGCAAGCATTTAATTATTACGCATCATCTTCTACGATTCATTACTTTTTCTACACTTTCAATGGATATAGCACAGCTTATGATCATGGTTTCCCTGCATCTAAGTTAAATTGCTTGTCCTTAACTCTTTACCTGTCGTAAGCATATATTTGTTCCTGTCTATAAAGCTATGCCACAATATGAGGTACACTATATAACCATTGTTTTAGCATTGAACATTGTGATATTGAATAAAGGTCTCGAGAAATAGGCACGCACTAAAATCAATATATTTTTAATTAACAAAATATCATAACTGTTGGATATTCATTTGTAAATTTTAGAAACAAATGCACGAATAATTATTTTATTTTGGATTTAATAGTTCCTACAATATAAAGTTTGGTTTGAATTTCGTGCAAAGCTACTCGATGGCTATCTGTGATGGTAGTCCTTAACTTAGAAGCTACTCTTTTACCAACGAACAGTAGGATTGAACGTCACATTATAACATCCTCGCGGCTGAAAGGACGAATATGTTCTATGATGGGGATTCGTCCCGGGACCCGCAGATTGCGAGTCGAGTGCCCTAACTACCAGGCTATGCCAGACACCTCTTAAAATATCATAACTTATTTATGTATAAAAAGTTTCTGCCTATTCTCGTTTTTGTTTGTTTTTGGTTAGGTTAAGTGTAAAAGAATACAATAATCATCTGCGCTGCTCATGACGTGAATTAAAACCCGAATTTTAGCGTCATAAGCCCCCAGTATTACCGTTTAAAATAAAATAATGTGGTATGACAAGCAATAAATGAGACATATATATAATAAGTTAATAATTCTAGGAACCTATGAAAGAAAGCAAAGGAAAATATATTATATGATATGTTAACCACACTACATCTGCTATATACAATTTTGAAGAGGCCTTTTGTCTGATACCAGAGATCATCAGAAACGACAGACATAGTGTTGGTCTAGACGGTACATGTATTATCTGTTTTCATGAGCAATGACTATTACGGGTATGAATCAGATTAAGTAAATGAGTTCTAATTACTATCAATTTTTACTTTGGTCATTTACATATCAGTTTTGTAGAGTAAGAATTAATAACGTAACGTTCTTTATTTTGTATTAACAAGGATTATATATAGTATATATATATATATATATATATATATATATTTAACCATATATGTTGCTGAGTTCATCTAAAAATAAACCTGACACTGAGAGAGTTGTTTATCTATAGAAATAACAGTAAAATAGTTAAAACAATTGAGTCTTAAAACCTTATAAAATTCAAGCCTTCGTTTGAGAAAGAGAGAGAAACGGGGACAAACATGGCATCTGAATGGCTGAACTTCATTGGTGTGTACATTAGCGGCTGAACTTCATTGGTGTGTACATTAACATGTAGAAACTAGATTCATAAAAACTAATACGATCGTTGAAACACTGTCAACTTACATCCGATAAAAAAATTACACACGTAGAGAACGTGTATCCGAGCGTCCCTTATTCCACATTGAAGACTAACAAAATCACGAGATGTGACATCATTCACCCATTCTTCTTATCTTCCTCCTGATTGACACCAAAAACAATTATTCGCTGATTAAAAATGACTTTTTAGGGTTACTTGAAAAAAACTAGTTATTGTAAAGAATTCTCCTAGAAAATCCCACTTATCGAAGAGTTTAGCCTCTGAAGTTGATTTTTTTATCAGGTTTTTCACTTTTTAATGATTGCATGTGTGTTCAAAGAAAATGTTCGCGCGTCAGCCACTTTCCATCGACCCAACCAGGCTTTAAGTTGAAGCTTCGACAAATTCGTACACTCGGTATTACTAAACGTTGAAGTAAGTATACTGAGTATTTGGACTTCTCTTATAGGGCCGTTTAAACATTCAATACTTAAATACTGCTGGATCATATATTATTGGTGTTTAGTTATATAATAATAATAGATATATGTTATCATCTCTAATGGTGGTGCCCCTCAGTGGCACAGCGGTATGTCTGCGAACTTACAACGCTAGAATCCGGGTTTCGATACCCGTGGTGGGCAGAGCACAGATAGCCCATTGTGTAGCTTTGTGCTTAATTACCAACAAACAAACAAACTAATGGTGGATAAAAAAAACTCAGTTTGTAGCAAATGTTGAAAAACACATTTTAAAAAATGAACCATTATAAGAAAAGAATAATTAAAAGGAATACTAGCGTAGCCCAGACTAAGTTACTAGGGCTTCATTTCTGTTGTATTCACTTTCCTTTCGGAAGTCACTCAGAACTAGAATGTTATGTGACTTAGATCAAGAAAGAACCAGCGAGTAGAAATAATCAAAGGACGATATAAATGTAAGAACTGAGCAGGTATTATATAGTTGAATATAGATCGACGCGGGTAATAAATCTAGAACCGATTATAGCCTGTAAATATTATTTTTCGATTAATGAACAAAAATGTGCTTATTAAAGTATTAAGTGCATGATACATTTAAATAGTATACAGTATACATACATTTTGTCCCTTCAGATATGCAGCCTTTTTAAATACTGGAATAATCAAAATAATAATAATAAATAAAAAATCTCGGATCTTAATGTTAAAGGCACTTCATGCTATAGAATTGTTGGCGACATCTAGTGGCCATATCTTGCTGTTGTTGTTATTGTTTGTAAACATGACATCTAGGCAAAGAGACATCGTATAGAATTTATTTCTTTATAAAAACCGGATAATATTTCTGATAATATCTTAATATACGTACATGACAATGCCGATAAAATATTAATCTTTCAATACAACTGGCGGAAAGAATTCCCAATTACATTAGTTATGCTGGTCACACTTTGCAGTTATGCATTTGAGAAGGACTGAAACAGGTAAGCACGCTGATGGGGCTTATTATTCCGTTCACAAAAAGTTGTGGGACACTTTCGTCACTCAATCATTTCATATGAAGCATTTTTCAAAGAACAAATAGGCCTTGGGTTACCAAAAAAATCTTTGAAATAGGTTGGGATTACAGGATGTAACTCCACTTACAAAATGACTGAGACTCTACGTAACAATCAATAGGTAGTAGTGACAGTTTTGTTTGATACGAATGTTACAAAATCAGCTGGGAGAAAAAGGCTGATATCATTGAGATTTGAGGAACCCCTTACGTGAGGTAATGAAAACCCTGGTTGCGACAACAACTTGGCTCCCTGCAGGGGAAAATGTAAGTACATCCATACTTCTTGTGGCTACTACCAGCTTGTCGATAGACATTTGAAGATAACTGTAGCTGAAGTACCAGCCGTTTGTAACTTCACTGCATTAGAGATTTCATTTCACATAGATTAAATTCGGGGACATGCATCTGATAACTGCAACATGTCTCGATCTCCGATTGAAATCGATGTCATTAATAACAACCCGCCACCCTAATTTTCCCAACGTGGTCACCAAAACCTAAAAGACCTAATATTCACTTTCGACATACGTACTGAGCAAGAAGCTGACGTCATGGAGCCACCACAAACTAGTTCAAGTGTTGTTGCACCGGTACTGGGAGAAGGGTTTCAACAGCTTCAGACAACACAAGTACACGGAGAAGTTGAATCTTTTCTTACATTGGCCAGTTAAATCAGTAACTGTAAACCGCCTAGAGTGGTGCAATATCAACAAAAAGGAAATTCCTCACCTTGTCTATTAGCGAGAAATTACTTAGGATTTCCTGCCCCCAACGCACCATTAAAGAGTGTTTTCTACCGTGTGACTAATAATCACTGCCTGACGCACATCTCTCACACCAGCATGGGCAGAACTGACCACATTCTTAAACCACAAATTGGGAAGGCTATAAGAATCAACCTTTGAGATACAAGAGGAAGACACGATTGAAGAGCCTCATTCCATGCAGAGTGACGAAATTAACGTCAGAGCTGAAATTGAAGAACTAGGTGAAGTAATGGAAAAAAAAAAAAATATAGCGACACCTATCCTGACGATCATTCAGTAGGAGAGGAAAGAGAAGAGGCTGGTTATGCATGTCCGGAAGGCATTGGTTAGATTTCATGGAATTTTACTTATTTGGATTGAATTGCAACGTACGTTAATTTATTTTCATATTCTAGCCTATGTTAAAGTATGTTTCATGTTCATTCGTTTATTTATAGGCTTAATTTCAAGCATTATTAATTGTTCATACATTATTTTTCTTTGTACACGAGCTTAGTTTATACTGCTGTGGTGTGTTAATATACATGGTTAGTATGAGCACACTTAACCTCCCCAATGAATATTGTTTTATTTAACCCAAGACAGAATATGTAGTTTCATAAATTTCCTTAATTGTTGTATAATCTTGTATACTAATAAAATGTTTACAGCTTTCAGTGTGGTTCCTAGGGTACACCGCTCACAATATTTTATTGGTTTATCTATATCTATGTTTAAATAAAGGCTACTTATTTGATATTTTTGGTAAGAAACTACAGCGCGCAATAATTAAAAATATAGCAATCCGTACTGGAAGCCACAAGATTTTTTATGGGTATAAACACTATGTTATTTACGCCATCATTCTTCTGAACCTCATTATTCGACATGACTGCGTTTTCTGATTAATTTATAAAAGTAAACAAGGCGATCATTCTAACGAGAACTAAAACATATCCCGGAGAAAAGAATTCGGTTGAAGCATTTAAATAATTCAAGTTAGATAGAAGAAGAACTTTAAAACACTGAAATTCATTTGCATTGAATCATCAACTAAGTATCCTTTCTCACATGGCCAGGTAGTTAGGGCGCTCGACTCGCAATCTGCGAGTTGCAGGTTCGAATCCACGTCACACCATACATGCTCGCCCTTTCAGTCATGGGGGGGTTATAATGTGACAGTCAATCTCACTATTAGTTGGTAAAACAGTAGCTCAAGAGTTGGCGGTGGATGGTGATGACTAGCTGCCTTCCCTCTAGTCTTACACTGCTAAATTACGGGCGACTACCGCAGATAGCCCTCGTGTAGCTTTGCGCAAAATCTATAACAAACCGAACCTTTCTCAGAATAATGATTTCTGACGTAAATTATTTTGGAATACACTGATTACCACGTTAGTTGTTTGACTTGTCATTCTCGGTAAATATTAAATGGTTAGAATTTATTGGTTGAGTAACTTTTATGGTTGCTAGTGCAACATGCATATTTAAAACAACAACAACAAAAAACTCTTCTTTGGTGTATCTGAAATTTTGCTTATTACAGAAAAAAAACTAAACACCACAACTGTTTTTAATTTTTTCTTGCTTTATTAAAGATATGTATCTATATAAGACCTTGTGTGATTACAACCCAGCATGTAATGAACATTCCGTATGTCTGAGGTTTTGTGATTACATTTATTCTTGTTATCATTTCAGTAAGTGATTGGAGATTAATTACAAAAACATCAAGATTGAAAAACTCAAAGAACAAGAAATACTACAAGTCATACTACATTGCGTCACAGTCATATAAAGTAACTAACTTCATTCGAAATGAAAAGACTATTTTAACGTGCCTTGATGACGTACTACCCATTTTTTTCTTGCAATATTTAGAGCATTACGTATAGCAAGCCTTTCTAGAGCCGATATATTGATCACTAACATTGCAGAAAGACACACATTTCTTATCTTATTTTATTTATCTTAAAGGTTATGGATGAACATTTCAGTTAACTGTTTATTTCTTTACAACCTGGGCCTCGCATGACCTGGTGGTTAAGATGCTTGACTCACAAACTGCGGGTCGCGAGTTCAAATCCCCTCACCAAACATGTCGTCCTTTAAGCCATTGAAGCGTTATAATGTGACGGCCAATCTCACTATCAGTTTTAAATTAGGGATGGCTAGTGTAAATAGATCTTGAGTAGCTTTGCACGAAATTCAACAAAAAACAAACTTTACAACCTATTGCTCAGGCTGTACTTAATAATGTGAACCCTGATCAGCTGCGCTTAAAGCAGTTTAACTAAATGTGTTTCAAAGAAAACCTTGTTTTTATGTTCTGAATTTTTTCTGTAGGAAAAGCGGTTTCCTTTGACGTTCAAGCAAGATCATTCTGACTAGATACACCTTAGACTGTCACTCTGCTCAAGAAATCATTTTTATCATTATGATCTGATAAAGAGAAAAGGTTAACGTGAATATATCGACGTTATCTTTATTATGTTGCAACTTTAAAATATTATCTGCGTTAAATAATTGTCACTTTTGTCTTTATTATCTAATAACTTCTGAGTGTGTTACCCAAGCAGTGATCACTTTTTATTATTTTGTTATGTGTTGTTGTTTTTAAAGTTAAGCACAAAGCTACACAATCGGCTATCTGTGCTCTGCCCACCACGGGTATCGAAACCCGATTTCTAATGCTGTGCCACTGGGGTGGGAACATTTTTTTTATGTGATACCTTTAAGTTGGATGAAAGAAATTATATAAGTATCTGAAGAAAACAAACTCTTCATTTTACGCTGAGGCCCGGCATGGCCAGGTGGTTAAGACACTCGACTCGCAATCTGCGGGTC
>NW_013668096.1:136136-154328 GCF_000517525.1 Limulus polyphemus
CAATCATTTTACGCTACTTTGGTATCTACTGGTTTGATTACGTGAAAGGGTTAACTTGAAATGAACATTTTTCTGTTAATTCTGCTCCGAAAAGGTCCGTTAGAGAAAATCCCATGTTTCATATGATTTGTAATTTAATTCAATTATAAACGAAACCTATGAATTTTTAATATTTGTGGTTTGCTGATTAAGGTAACTTTTTTCACGAAGCCAAGCGAAATAATCTAAAAAAATGTTTTTTCTATGTATGCGCTAGCCACTTACTTGTACAACACTTTGTATCAGTGTTCCGTCAGAGGATCTTTTTGGATCAGATCGATATTAAAATAGTGATTTAAGGAGCATTAGTATATAATATATTACAGAGCCAATGGAGGATTCGTATACTAATTTCTTTTCTAAGCTGGTTATTTTAGCATTTGTGCAAGTTTTTAAAGGTGTTCAGAAGATGTATTCTGTTAGATTCATATGTTTATGCTTTCTTCTATAGAGAATGTTTTTATCTTTAAATGAGATGTTTAAATAATGTATTTTTAGAAAAATTATGTTGAATGGCATGGAAAAAAGTTTCTTTTCATTTAATTATCTACTCCTCTGAGGCTTTGTGATTATATTTATTATTGTTATCTTTATCAATTCAGCAAGTGATTGGAGATTAATTATAAAAAAATGATAAAAAAATCAAGTTTGGAAGTCTAAACGAACAAAAAATACTACATAGCGTCACCGTCATATAAAGTAACTAACTTTTTAGAACAATTGTGTTGACTGGTGTGGAAAACGTTTTTTCTTAACTTATTAGTCTACACCTCTGAAAATGTTTATCTCTTTCATGTGTTATACATATAGAGTTAATAACATGTTATAAGAACGATGCTCCAGACCCTGTTGCTGCCTTGAAGGTGATGGCGACAAATATGCACTATTGCTCGTTACCTCAATTTTCATTTTAGTATGTCATAACCCCAAGTTTTATTTTAAGAAGGAGGGGGAGGGAGGGGGAAGGTCGCCATTGATAGTCTTGGAGCCGTTAGATATGCAAGTTTTTCTGATTCCATGGAAAACACTGAAAGTGCCTTTTGAAATGACGTGTCCTTCGGTTCTACATCATTTAAGAATTTCGTTGTACAATATGTTTTCTCGTAAAGGGTTGTGACTCAGTCTCCAAGAATCAATTGTTTGTTGCCGTATTGCTCTATCTAACGATCAGGAATACACCGTATACAAGTATATACAAAATTACAAGGGTGAAATATGTTACTCATAGCGACACAATTACATCTGTATATACGACACGCCTCTGTATTAGCATATTCATATCATAATTATGAAGTGCTAATTATCCTCCTTATGTGTGTGCATACATGTATATACATATATAAATATATATATATATGAATTCGCTTAATATGTATTATCTGAAACTTACTATGGGTAGTGGAAGAAGGGGTAAGAAACATCGAACTCTAGTTAGCCATTCTAGTTTCAAAAGATAGCAGAAAAATTAAGAATTCATCCCAATTTCAATTGAAATTGGCGTTATAGAGCAATAAAACACAGTAATCTTTGACAGAATAAACCAATGAAATTGCCTGTTTGTTTTCAGATATTCATGCAAAGCTAGTCAAGGACTATCTTCACTAGACGTCCCTAATTTTGAACTGATTGACTAGAGGAAAGGCAGTTGGAAACAGCACCCACCACGAACTCTTGGACTACTCTTGTCTGACTGAATAGTGGGATTTGACTGCCATCATTATAAAGAACCAACTGTCCTAAAGTGTGAAAATGAAATTTATGTTGCTATCCGGACGCGAGCGTCGACATTTAGATCCATACTAAGTTCGACACTCTAACCACTGGACAATGTTCGACTCACTAATGGTACTGCAAATTAATGTCAAAGATTTTAGAAGACGGTAACATCTCAAATAATGAAAACGTTGGAGGCCAGGGATAAAATTATAAGTTTTGATTAGTATAAACATCTAGGTTTGTAAATATGAAGTATTACATGACTATAAGATGAGAAACATCATCTCTGCTGTGTTTCAGTAAACGATTTATATAATTTACGCTGATTTGTAACCGATGCAGAAGCAATATTTTTTGACGATCCAAATTAGCATTATACATTTCATTTATCAGAAATAAGTTAAACTCGCTTTCTATTGTATAGTCAGTATTATACGATGAACTGAAGTTAATGAATGTCATTGTTTTGAAGATGATTTTTAATGAATAATGCTCACCACAAAATTCGCATTTACTGGAGGATAACACATTAATCATATTGCACAATAAATACAAATTCACGCCAGCTTTGCTTCATAGTATAAAGGCATAAACTCATTTATGGTACCTTAAGTGATGATCCTTACCCTCTTTTGTTATCTTAAGACTAGAAATCGATCTCATTGGGTTAAATTATGCATTGAAATTTCATCCCATGAAAGAGCGCGATATGATAGCTTGTAAAACTACCAAATATTGACAAAAATTATGCTTCTTCATAAATTATGGAAGCTTTCATGAAGGGATTCTTGGTTTTAAGGATTCACAATTACCTAGCTTCGAAGTTCTCTCTGGGTATGTACGGTTTGTTATTCATGCTATGAAAATAATTGTTATTAATATTGTACAAATTATCGCAAAAAATCTACGACATTGTTAAAATTGGAGCATCATGGAGGTGAGAAGATAACGTTTTAAATATAGAATATCTATAAAGTAGTGCTTTAAAATTTGACGTATTTCATAGACAATGTTGGGCACCCAGATATTACGTATATTACAAAATATGCGTGCGTGCGTGCGTGTTTTCTTATAGCAAAACCAAATCGGGCTATCTGCTGTGTTCACTGAGTGGAATCGAACCCATGACTTTAGTTTTGTAAATCCGATGACTTACCGCTGCTACACCGGGGAACATTAAAAACAAAAGCCATTAAAATCCTAACGTTTTCAACTGAAGAAAACAGGACTACATGTCGAAAGCACAATGGTTTTTATTGTTTTTAATGTGACTTGCCAACCGTTTTTATCTTATGCACGTTTTCTTACTATCATATAAATATTAATATAAAAAATACACGCTTCTACTTAAAATTACACATCGAGTCAAGCACCAATCTTCAACTTTTCATAATCAAATTTTTCAGCTCTAACTCACATATAGCTACATAAAAACAACTGCAAAAAGCATTTAAGCTTTTTTTTATAGAAATAATCTGATCAAAAATTTAAACTATATCACGAACTATGATTTCAAGTTAATAAATAGTGTGATTACAATGGATAAGTAGCCTACCAATAAGTAAATAGACACCCACTCCAGAAAGAATGCCGTTTTAACAAATGAACAAGTCTGAAACAAAAGGTACATAGTTATTTAATGGATCTGCCATTTGCAATATTTATGGCCGAACCACGGTTATGTATCATGTATATAATATCTGAAATCTTGGTCTGTAGTTTTCCTAGAAGTTAGTTGTTTGGGACCCTTTTACATGGGACGATTAAGGAGGGACAACACCATTTTCTATATGTTTCATATTCTGAGAATGGCTTAGTAATGCCTTGATCTTCAAGCCACCGTTTGGTGACTCAGGCTGAATGAGCAGGAGATCAATGTTTCATGAAAACAATGATTTGTTTGGTAAGCTGTTCATTTATCCAATTGCCCAAATTCCCCCTCTCCCAAACCATGACAAAAGTGTTGACGTATTTTATCGTGGCTTTACAGAAAGTTACTGGGGGTGGGGGTAGTTGCAAGATCTAGCTGCACAATTTTCAGGGTTGCAAAAGGCAAGGAGATGTGACAGAATTTGTGAAGGCCAATGTTATCGATGTACAACATTGCATGGAATGAGGAACAACTTCCGTGTAGCTAATATGCAATTTTTGTTCATATTATGAAGATAAGTTTCGAGGGAATTTAAGGCACACTTGCATCTTTTTTGCAACAGTAGCAGTCATGTGATCTTTCTCCATGTTTTTCCTCACAACACAAAGAGTCCAGACCGTTCAAGATCTGTTGTTTTCTGGTGTGACGACACTCACTTCACTGTGGACAAAAGTATTAGAAGTGACATGGCGATTTTTTCGCTGACTTTGACTGCCTTTTCATCGTGCGACTTCGTGAAAATAAGAGTAATTCCGGACATTGTTTTGTTCGTGGATGGCTGTTTACATTTTGTGATCTTTAACAATATTTCTACGTCGAGGTTATTAGCATATGACGACATTTACTTATTGCTGTTTTCTCTTACGTATAAAGGAATTTAGTCATAGCTTTGGAAAACAGCCAGTTTATTATTTTGAGTAAATACCGCATTATTTTTCTTTAGGCCTATCATTCATCACTTTAAACGTACCACTTTTCTAAACTGCTGGAAGTAGGACCTTTTAAAGAATTATTTGAATTTTTATTAGACTCATGCTTATTACTTTCAAGACATATCAGTTACGTTAAGCCATTCTCGCCGCTTTTAAAATTATCTACATTATAGTATTTCAGGCAAAGCAAATATTTATCGATTCGATTAAAGAACTATTCAATATGAGTTTAACATTACAGTAAATGTACAACGTTTCGACAAGGTTTTGTCATCATCAGGTAAAAGGTTTAAAGTAGCTTTTGAAAAAATAAAATAGCAGGATTTAGAGACGTAAATGAATCTTGTTTGTTATTTAATAAAACCAACACCGATTCATGTTTTGGGTATTATACTTGCTTTAAAGAAAACAATGTTAACGTAAACGTCCTCATCCAATATTTTTTATATACTGTAGTTTAGTAGATAAGATAATGGTGTAAATAAGGTACTCTTTTGGTCAATGTACATTCGTTTACTTGATGCAGGTCAGTTCACAGGTCAATGTAATTGAATGATATAAGTAAATATGGTTTCTCCTAATTGTTGATTGATTGGTCGATGCAAGTGATTATACAAACTTTGAAATTATTTGAATTTGATTCCTGTACCAAATTCTTCTTGATGAGAACTCAAAACACAACTTAAACTACGCTGAAAATCTAAATGCAAAACACGTTTATAGCTAAGTACAAGATGCAATAATCTTTACCAATAATTTATTATATTTTTAAAGCTGCATTTGTTTTATATTACTGTAAGTTTAAATATGCATCAAAAGAATATTATATTTATACTCTTGTGTATACTTATGACTTAGTAGTCCGCTTTCCATACCTTCAACGTTTGACCGATTTTAACCAATCTGGAAACAGCATCCTTTAGGCTTTCCCTGGGAGTGAGATAGATGATCTGCCCCTCTTTATATCACTACCCAGGGGTATCTATTCCTATATCTTTCCCCCCAGCTAGTAATTTAATATTTCTGTAGATCATTAAGTTATCCAAATACTCTTGAAAAAACAAAACAAAAAAAAACAACAAACAAACAAGAAATCATTGAGCTTGATAGGATATTCAAATTATATTTTTATTATGGATTTGTGAAATTAACTATTTATGGCAACATAATATAATTTGTATCAGTTTTACCTTGCCTTTTGTACTAGTGCTGAGACTACACAGTTTATATAAGAGATATTACACACATACTTCAAAGCTATGCACTTTTAGTAATGAATATAAATTTTGTTTTGCGAAAACGTTGTTTTCTAACAAAAAAGTTAAGTTGGAAGAGCACGAAACTGATGAGATTATAATAAAAGCAACATAAAACTATTTTTTCTTTGTCGTCACTTAAACGTCATTAAACAATATTTATGGGTATCTTTTTCTAATGTCTTGCTTGCTGCTCAATAATACAGAACATGCAGATTAGATATTTGGTTAGAAGTCATGCGGGTTAACGTAGTTGGCTGGGTGCTATACGGATTAAGGTAATTTGTTGAATATAATACTCTAGGTTAAGGTTATTGTTTTGGTGCATTCAAGTTAAAGTGATTGGGTAGTTTGGGTATAATACAGGTTAGCGTTATTTTCTGCAGGATAAAGAACTGTTTAGATTACTACTGTAATACCAATTAGGTGTTTGGTTAGATATTTGATGAGGTATTTTTACATGATCTTGTGATTGTTTGGAAGTTTTACAGGTTAGGTTAGTGTTTGACTGTTATGCAGGTTAAAGTGAATGGGTGTTCATAATGCAGATTAGTGTGATTGAGTGGGAGTTACACAGGTTCAATTTGTTGGTGGAGTTTTATGAAGTTGAGATGTTTGGATGGGTGTACACAGCTTAAGAGTTTTGACCTCAACAGGTTAGGTGATTGAGTGGGAGTTACACAGGTTCAGTTTGTTGGTGGAGTTTTATGAAGTTGAGATGGTTGGATGGGTGTACACAGCTTAAGATTTTTGACTTCAACAGGTTAGGTGATTGAGTGGGAGTTACACAGGTTCAGTTTGTTGGTGGAGTTTTACGAAGTTGAGATGGTTGGATGGGCGTACACAGCTTAAGATTTTTGACCTCAGCAGGTTAGGTGATTGACTGAATGTGGCACAGGTCAAGATGATTCGCTGGGTTTTATGGAAATTCGTGTAGATAGTTAGTCATTGTGCAAGTTTAGATAACTAATTCATTGAATAGGGTAGGGTATTTTAAATGTTTTACACAGTTTAAGGATGCTGAATAAGAGTAATGCAGACAAGGATGTTTGGCTTAGAGCTTGTAAGCTAGAAACGTTAGTTGGGTGTTGATCAAATTAAAGTTAGTTGATAGTAAAAGTCGTTAGCTGGATGATATACATATTAAGAGTTGGCGTATTTCAAGCTAAGGTAGTTAGTTGTTTGAGTGTTTTAAATATTAAAATGATTGGTTGAATGTCATACGGGTTAATGTGGTTGCTTGGGTGTTAAGCAGCTTAAGATAGTTTGTTGGACGTGACACAGGTTTAGGTATTTGATTGGGTGTTATGAACTTGAAGGTGGTTCGTTGGGTGTAATACAGGAATTGCCAGACCGAAGAGAGTAAGTGAAAGTCCGAAACTTATACCAGTGTGTTAAAGTTCTAAAAAGTGTAGATTTTAGTTTAACTTAAGTAGTTTTATGGGTGTTAAACTGACTTAAAATGATTTGTTGAATATTTTAACGATACGGGTATCAGGATGGTTGATTGAGGTTATTCAAGTTAAAGTGATTGAATTATTACTATATAGCTAAGGGTAGTTGGTTATGCTTCATGAGGGTTAAGTAATTGTGTGGGTATTATACAGGTTAAGGTAGTTAGTTGAGTGTAAAGCAACATAAGGTGTTTGGTTATATGTCATACAGTTTACGATATTTGATTTGACATCATACTTAGAGAGTTTGTTTAGCTATTCTGCAGGTTAGAGGTGGTTTGTAGATGTAGTACAAGTCAAGGTGTTTTGTTGGTTTTAATAGGTGAAAGTTACTGTTTTAGTTTAATACAGGTTAAGGTATGAGTTATATAGTATTCTTATACTGATGAAACATATTCTGTGCTCTTAATTATGTTTATTTCATTGCATAGTTATTTATTTAGCAGAATGTTTATTCATGTATCAGAATAATTAAAATGTTACAGAAATGGTCATAAATCATATTATCAGCCACTAAAACAGTAACGACAGTTATGATATACTTTAATATCTTCATTTTGGTTTTGTCCTTGTGAACTGGAAGTTTAGTTTGTTCTTTAGCAAAATCTAATGACTTGATGTAAACAAATGACGTATAAAGTGAGTTAAAATAATAAATATACAACGTTAAAATCAATACACAATTAAAATAATTTCAAAATAATGACTTACATGTTTCGACGTGTCACACGTCATCTTTAGGAGTGAAGGTGCAAGAAATAAATTTCACATTTTATATTTTTTAAATATCACGTGACCTGTCTGTAAGTTTGCATTTGTGCATAAATATCAGAACATATCTCGCGTCATTCTTAGACAGATATTCGCCGGACCTTCATCTCTATTTAATAATATATAATTATTTTTAAATTTCATTATTTCCAGCGATTCTCGAGTATTGGTTGCTGTAATACCTTTAGATTGAGCTAATACAATTGTTTTTTCTCATAATATGTACGTTGGGTTTTACTTACATGTTCTGCTATAACCGAATTGTCTGTTGTTTTCATTTTTTATACATCTATTATGTTCGGCTATACGATATTTTAAATTACGTTTTGTCTGTCCAGTATAGATACTTCCACATTCACATTCAATTTTATAAATTCCAAATTTATCCATTAATTGTACATCATCTTTACAATTGTCTAAAATTTGTTTTATCTTATTTATCGGTTTGAATATAGAGCAAAACATCTGTTGTTTTTTAAATGTTTTAAATAAACCAGTAGTTAAACCTGGAATATATGGTAACACTAAACCTTCTTTTTTAATTTTGTCATAACTTGGTTTCAATGTGATACCCTGATCTATTGTTGTCACAATAGTGAATTTATTAATCGCTCTATCTACAATACTTGGGTTCAATCCTCTTTCAACTGCTATATATTTTATCAGTAACAACTCATTTTTAAATCATCTTGTTTTATACACATCCTCAACATTTTGTGAATATAAGTGTAAAATACCAACACTTTTTATGTTTCTGTATGACATGATTCCTGGTGTGGTGGCATAAGAACAAAAAAAGGTTTCCTATAAATAGATGTTTCTAAAAATTCCTGTTTATTCCTTTTTACCAATACTTCTAAAAAAGGCAAACAATTATTTTTCTCAATTTCATGAGTAAACTGTATAGATGGTTCTATACTATTCAAATATATATATATATATATATTATAAAGTGAGTTCATTAAAACGATAAAGCGGGAAGCCAAAATATTGCAATTCTATCATTAATTTAGTTCAATAAATTATACGAACTTGAAACTCCTCTGAATTTCTTTCAAACATCAAAATATTTGTTTCTAATTTCACTTGAAACATAATTTAAGTCATAGCAAGAGCCGTAGTAGCCTGAGTAAAAAAAACAAAACGATTTTGTTTCGAAAGTACATGAAAATCAACACCTTCGTTCTTACAGGGGGCAAAGGGTTTGTTTGCACACATAATAGATTATGAACAATAACTGATGTATTTACATTTCACACGTTTTATTTTTTAAAGTAGAAACGATATTAGATAGTTTATAACTCCATAAGCCACATCCTCCTCCTCTTACGCCAAACTCTAAAATAAACTTCAAGAATGTGGGAAATTTTAAGTTGAAACGATATTAGATAGTTTATAGATCCATAAGCCACATCCTCCTCATCTTACGCCATATTCTAAAATAAACTCCAAGAATGTGGCAAATTTCAAGCTTATCATAAAAATATCTCCCTCAGTCACATCATTCTGATCTTACATCATACTCTGAAATCGACTCCAAGGATTTGGTGAATCTTAAACATATAAAATTATCTCGTGTTATGCTGATGAATTGTAGAATATCTTCAGCCCTCTATTGGATTATAGCACATATTCTGAATCTTCTCCTGATACGTGTTTTGTATATTATTTAACGGACAAAAGCTTTTAGTATATCTAAATTTCTTGTATTTCGATGGGTTCTGCGACATAGCCCACAAATCCGCTTCCCAGTGATAGATAATTCTAGCAGCATATGGCCCAGACTATAAAACCCATGGTTCGCTGGTCGTTGCTCCTCATATTCTCCCAAGAAATGTATATATGTCTTTGATGAATTTTGCAGCATGTCCTCAAACTCTTTGATGAAATTCAGACGGATCTTACATGATATCTTCTAATATTCTTTTTAAATATTGTTAAATGTTGTTACATACCCAAAACGTATTTTCTTACATGGATTCATCTGGTTTCATAATTTTACTTACACCCAGCATATGTGTTCAATATAATCTATTATCTTCTAGAACGTTGGACACACCTTGTTTGGTATATTCTCAGTTCTACTAGAGTGAATGCCTCTAGTTGTAAAAACCAAATTTTTCATCTGAAAGATAGATTAATTTTGCAACATAATCCCTGAATATGGGAGAAGTTTATGGTATATCTAAACATTTGAAACTAAAATGTAGATGGGTTTTGCGGGATACACAAACCTATTTTTAGAATTTGGTCAAAGGTGACCTATTTTTAGTGTTTTCGGATTGTGAATTCAAAGGTTCATGGTTTCATCTAGTTGCCATATCTTGCACCACATTTTTTAGACAAACACTTTCGGTGTTTCCATTATTAAAAATGGAGTCGGATTTTGTTGGAAATTTTATCCTTTTGAATAACATTTAGTGAGAGGCTCATATAAGTGAATTATTCTATAAAGTTTATCAAGCTGTTTATATAATGGACGTATGTACCACATTAATATTTTGTTTTTGTATGTATATAAAGATGAAATAACAATCCATTAAAATATTAAAATAAACATTCCATTACCATACTCCTGTTTCAGGTTTCAAATGCTTATTCAGTAAGATATTTGTAAACAAACTTTTAACGTTTAATACTCAGAAGCTCTAGATTTACTTTCATATTGAAAGTAATTAACACGGAGATTTAGACAGTACATCTTTCCTCATCTCTTGTTTTGGCATATATTTTTTCATTTACTATGAGTATCTTATATAAGTAGTTATGGCGCATGTTACCAGGCGCACCACCAGAGAATGCCACAAGTGTGTCGGCAGGAGAAGACGATGATGTGACTAGAGACGATGACGTCATAGTTACACTAAGTGTGACTAGAGGGCTCATTGCTAGACCGCCATGGCAAGCGAACATGCCAACTGAACGTCACAGACAATAACGTTATAGCTCCACGAAGCGGAACCAGAGGGCGCGGCTATCTTAGAGAGGGGTGATATCATATTTCGATACCAGAAAGCCTGTTTCTACAAGCAGATGGTCTTATAAAAGCGGATAGTGTTTAACAAGATTGCATACAGATTTCAACTTACATTTAATTGCATACGTTTCACAAGGATGTTTCTATACTTCCATAGCACTGCATGCAAGTTTCAACATGTCTCATCTTATTTCTCATTTTCTTGTATTTCTAATTGGACAATAATGTTACTAACACATTTAACTTAATACTGAAAATTTTTATCATACCTAAAATATTTTGTTGATATTGAACAAGATAACTGATTTTGATTTAACATACTGATTATAGTTTTTAGTTTCTATAGTTATGCATACTTTTTACAATTAAGTCCTGAAAAGGACGCTTATTTCAATTTCATAAACTTTCACTAGTTTGCCTTTATCCACATAACTATGTTCTTGACAAAATATGTCATTTCACATATTTACTTTTTACAGTATTTCTATTGGCCGAAAATGTTATCATTACTAAGGATAGTAGTGCTTTAGACAGACAATGATCTGTAGGACACTTGCTGTTTCACTTTCACACGTCAATGAGACAACTATTATAACATACATATTACCCATTATTTGAATAATGTAGTCATTATAGCCAATAATGTACTTTACATACTTTTATCATCCTGAAAAGGACGTTTATTTTGCTACAAATAAATATTATAAATGAGTGACTTACTGTTAAAGTTTACTGTTATTTAAAATAGTAACATTTACCATTCACTTGATGTCTTTGAATGAAACTTTGAGAATGTCTGACGTCAATACTGCTGTTTGTTAGGAGGTCGTCACGTGGTCATTCATACAAATGAGGTAGGTTATGTCATCATATTACTGATGCATAACAGCTGATAGCAAGAATAGAAAGGCTTGAGTGTTCGTCTAAACCAAGTAATGGTTTAATTTATACCAACCAGAAATTTTATTTCCGTATTTTTCATTTAAATGTATCAGTTTTCCAAATGTTATAATCTCTATAGTTAAGGGATACAAACAACAATGATATGGTAACAACTGAAATCAGTGTTGCTATATATCAGATGATTTGTTCTGAAGAGGATGCTTATTATCATGTTTAGCTTTATAAGTCAGTTGAGTTTAAATGATCTAGGTAAATAACAATTACTCTTTGTCTAGCTGAGCTTGTTTTTTTTTTTACCAACTGCATATAGTCTATATGCCTATTCATCCTATTCCTGACATGAGTCAGGTGTTTGATATTCAAGACCACTGACTGGCTCGATAAACATTGGTTTTAAAAATATACAAGGAAGGACGTCAAATTTAGAATGGTTTTTAGCCTTTTGTGTTTGCTAAAACAGATAACACTTGTGCTTGAATGTAGAACACTCTATCTGACTCATAGTTTTACTAAAAGAAGAGGGTGATCAATGTGGCTGTAACTTTTATGAAAATAAAAGTTCAATATGACAGTTATAATGCATTGTCACTTTTTATATATTTATATTATACTTAATATTGAAAATAAATGGTTGAAAGTCTACTTATTCATATATATTCTACATAAAATTAATGTTCACTATACTTTGACTAGAGTTTCTGTATGCCACTGAATTATAAAAGTCAGCAAATAATCAACATGTGAAATGTATGAGATTTACGATCATTACATGATACAATAAATTATATTTGTATGTACTCGCATAGTGACAAAGTTAGTGGTTTCAGATTAGTGTTGATAAGCTCAGTTAGAAATTAAGACATATCCTAATTTTAATATCAATCTACAACAAGCACTCTAAAGTTCAGTAAAATCTGGGTCACTTTTCAAATATAAATACCTTGTCTCTTTCACCACTAATAATCAGACTGATGCAGTTCTACTACATGTAAGAAAGAATGATGAACCAGCCTTTAAGCTTTACATATATTTCTTTACTTATATAATTTCTAATGTAATCTAATTTCTGTGTTTCTTTGACATAGTAATGTTTGTTTTCAGTCACATTCATTATGTTAATAAATAATGTTGCTGTGTTTTACTAATTATATACTATCTTATCTTTCAGTCTATAATAAATAAAAGAAATGCTGCTGACATTAATGAAATTACGAAAAATATCAAATCGATTAGTGAAGAAGAACCAGTAAAACAGAATAAAAACGACTGTTAGTTTCCTCATAGTTTTATGCTGAAGTTAACCATTATATAGACTTACATTCCTTGAAGAAAATATCTTTATTGAATTTACTAATACCGCAATAAAAGTAATATTTTCCCTTGCTACACAATGAAGCATCTTCACCTAATTTTCAGTGGTTATCAATTTTCTGGAAGGGAAAGCTAATTTTAAGTCCCCATGCATGTATGTGTTTATAATTTAGGCCCAAACGTTGTTCCATCGCTCGTTAGTTAGCTTCAACATTGGGGAAAAAAATATTACTAACAATTATATTGCGATGAATAACGTTACTCATTTGAAAAAGTATTATACTAATAAAAGTACCAAACTATTATATCTACATATATTACTAAAAGTATTGAAACGGGGACTTCACTCTAATACAGAGTGAGCCAATTTTTAGTGTCTACATTTCTAATGGAATAAAACGTAACACCTCTTGCAAAGCAGTTCCTAATGTAGTCATGATATACGTTTTTATTTCTCATAGTGCGTTCGAAATGCTCAAAAGCTATTAAACTGGACCCAGGCCAGGGTCTAAGCTGGTTAAGCAAATCCTGGAAATTATATGTCTCAAGCTATTGCTCGACATAGTGCGTGATAAACCATTCCATTATTATACTAAAGGAAGTATGAATGGCCCTTTCTTATTCCCTTTAATCAATTCAGACAGTGCAGAATTGTCTAAAATGACCTAATACTATGAGACATTTAAAACTACCTTATCTATTATCAATGGATTAATTTCATCACATAAGGATAACAGTCTCACTACTTTTCATGGTTGGAATTATCCAGAATGTTCTCTCAATCGGTATGAAAACCAGACCAAATAATACGAAGCAAAGTAGGTGTAACGTGAAAGAAATAGAAACAATGTTGATAAAGGGATTAATATGGTAATACATTTCATAAGCAGCTTATGGTTCACATATAAAATGTCAAAGTACTGCCTAAAACAAATTTACCAAAGAGTTTCGAAGAAGATTAAGAATAGGATATGCGACTCATTTGTTACTATTTTTTGTAAGATTGCCAGAAGGTCGGGACTTGGTTAATGCTACTCCTGTTTTCAGGGGAGGTGGTAAAGATTATCCAGATAGTTATAAGCCTATTAGCCTTGCATCAATGGTATAAAATGTTTTTGAAAGTCTGGAAAAAGATGCTTTGTAAAGTCATTTAACAAAGTTCAGAATTGTGTTGGATAGTCAACACAGTTTCATTAAGAAAAAACTTTGCCTTACTAATCTTATGAAATTCTTTAAACAGGTTGCTGCCTATGTAGATGGAGGTAAAGGTATATATTTGATATATCTGGGTTTTCAGAAAACATTTGACAAAGTGCCACATAAAAGTATTGTTCAAAATTATCTCTATAGACATAGGGGATAAGTTGGGTCACTGGATAGAAAAAAATGGCTGAGTGGAAAAAAGCAGAGGACCTTTATTGATTGAGTTCAGTCAACTAGGTTAACGTTACAAGTAGGGCACTTCAGAGCTCAGTGTTAAGACTTTTGCTCTTTCTTTGATTTTCATCAATGACATACTTGGAGGAAATGGTCAATAAGTTACCTAAATTTACTGATGATATTATGGTTTTGAGTGATGCTGGTTGTGAGAAGGATGCTGTTGGTTTATAAAAGGATTTAGATCGCTTTAGATGGACCGATATATCTCTTGATGCCCTTAAATTTTACGTGATGTCATTAAAGAGTTAATTTTACACTCATTAGATTGCTTCATTCCGGAATATCAGTTGTCAGGACCGCATTAACATTTAACTGCTGACTGGTAAACTAATGTAAACAACTGAGACAAGTGTATGAGGCAGTTTTGTTGAAAACGCTGTCCCTCCTAATTTCTGTAAGATAAAACCTGAACTACTAAATTTAGTTTATTCTGCGTTAAAATATCAAAAACATAAAGGGTTAATAAATTGTATAATAAAGTAACATTGGTCATGTTTTTTTTTGTGGTTAGGAGTTTAAGAACCATATTTGTTTTTGTTTTCATATTTGAATCACCAAGTGTAGATTTAATTTTCTAATTTACTTAGAATAATATATATATATATATTGTATCTCCTATTGCGCATGCTTTGTATAATTTACTATGTAAGTATTCTTAATTCACACCGTTTATTTACTTTAAACCCAAAGGTATGTAATTATTAGCGTGCTATATTAATTATTTTATGTGGTACTCGTTGTTCAATGCAAACAGAAATATTTAATTACTAACAAAGTAGTTTCAGAAGATATATACAAATTAACAACAGAGAAAGATAGTCAAATACCTAGCTAGTCATACAGACAAAAGTTAGAAGTAACCTACTGTGTCATTTACTATGTTATTATACAAAATGGGTGACATCGACACAAACGAACTAGCACAGAAATATATCCACTAATGTGTTTCCACAAAAGACTGCAGAATGAATAAGTGCCAGCAACTTTAATGGTTCTTTTCTTCTTTTTCTCGGCAGTTCATGAATGTCCGTTTACATTTAATGATAGGAATACTACTGCTGAATATAAGAATTTACTGGTTAATTTTTCTAATGTAATGATGAGAAGTATTACATATGCACAATAGATTCTAACGAAGGAACATACCTTGAATCAAATGCAAACATTTATTTGAAATATACTTCGTTTTAGGCTTATTCAAGATGGCGCCTAAGGCAGAATAGCTTTCAAAATGCCCCTGAGAATAAAACGGCCTGTAGAATATTTTATGTGGAGAATTGTACTGGTTTCTTTATTTCATATTAATGAAGAACAGGTACTCTGAGAGGAAAAAAAGGTTTGGATTTCTCATGTCATGGGTGAAGCTGCAAAGAAATATTTTCGCCCAATGTTGTTTGAAAAGCTGCTTTTTGAACTTTAATGTTTGTTTATTATTTAAACCTTACAGCAATTTAATTTGAAGGGATAGAGTGCAATATGAAAAATTGCAGGTTCTTCACAACTAGGGTGTTCAGAAATAATTGTTCCCCTTCGACCCTAACTTTAGTGTAAGCTTTATGCACATATATAAATAAAGCAGAAGTGTCGTCTGTCCGTGTGTCTGCCATTCTTTCATACAGTTTTTGACCAATCTTAACCAAACCTGGAATGTACCATTAGAGCCCCCCTGTGGACTGACAAAACGGGATCGGCATTCAGAGCTGCTCCCTTATGTCTCTCATCGGGGGTTCGTGTGTCTCCATTTCACGCCACTAGTTTTCGATTGATCTCAACTAAAATCTCGTAAAACCCACCTGTGAGTTACAAAGGGGGTCGGCATTAGGATCTGACCCATAATGTCACCTCAGTAGGACCCTATGTGTTACCATATATATCATATTATTTTCTAACAAATTTCGAAAGCTCCCCTATAGCAGGCCTAGAAGAGACATAAGTGATCGGCGTCAGTATCTACTAACCCACAGTATATCACTTCTAGGAGGAGCCGTTTTTGTCTCCGTGTCCGCCTTCCACGTCTTCAATTTTTCATTTATTTTAACTACATTTGATATTCGCATTTAGAGCTCTCCAAGGAGTGATATGAAGGTCGGCGTTCGCATATGGCCACACTATGTCATTCTTCGGGGACTCCAGAGCTTCCCCGAGCGTTGAACAGGCACGTCAGCTAGTTTAGAAACACATATAATATTATTCACTTAAGCCAATTAAGATTAAATATTTTAAAACCAATTTACATTTGTATAACATGCAAAAAAAAAAAGTAAATTGACTCTTCCCTCTGTACTTGAAATACGTGGAGAGCCTGTAGAGTAAACAAAATTATTGTGGAATATAATATTTGTAGTTTTAACTAAATAACCGAACTGCGAAATATCTTCCAATCCGATATTCTAAATCCCAAAATTTAAAACGTTAGTACAACTATGAATTATAGCTGGCATACATGACAAAAATCTACACTTTTAAGACGTTTGAGAACTACATAATATTACTAAGCAATAAGGTAAAAAGAAATACTTCGCTAAGTCTTTATCAGTAAAAACGTCAACAATTTTAAGCATTAATGTCGTTTCCTGTGACTACTGTAGTGTTAGTGTTTTATACGCTGTAATATACTAATATTCTACTTTATGATTTATTTCCGCAGTAACTGCGTATTGTCCCTTTGATAAATAGGAGTTTGGATTTGAGAAGTACAAAGTAATTTGTTAGAAAAACATATTATAATTACAACTTGGACTTATATTTAATGCTTGCATAATTAAATGTTATTGTTCTCAAGGACTTGAGCGGAAAGAGAAAACGAGGACTCACTCATTATTTGAAACATAGAAAGTCATAGTTATCAAGTCAGATTTCACTGGAAATCCCTACGAGTTTATATAGATAACGAGACTTAAAAGACGTGTAATAACAACTGTATCAAAAGTGTTTTCTAAATTATTTCTGTGTTTTTGTCCTGCACACGCTAATTAGCCATGAAACCCATAAAAGGAAATGATTAAACATTCGCTTCAGTGTCGTCACTGTAGAAGTGCTGTGTAAATTGCATGTTTCATATGTTAACTTGGTAGGCCCAAGTATTTCTCTAACGACTTTCGAAAGTCTTAAGCAGTCTCTAGAAAAAATTTTCTTGCATCAGTTTCTTTGTTTGTAACTAACCACAAAGCTACACAATGAGCTATCTGTGCTCTGCCCACCTCGGGTATCGAAACCCGGATTCTAGCGTTGTGAGTCTGCAGGTATACCGCTGTGCCACTGGGGGGCTTCTTGCATCAACTCAGCCCGTCTATTCTTTTATTTCCATTTGAACCTTGTATTATCTGTTCTGCTTCACGTTGCATTAGAAGCCGGAAAAATTAATAATGAAACAAAAGTACCATAACCTACTTTTTCAACATTGAAATGACTTCTATAATTTCAAAAGAGAAAGCTTCTAGTGTAAAAAGCGAAATTAAATTATTTTGTTCGATACAATTGAAAATAATATTTAATAAAGGCGAATAATTAATAATTAAAACAGACACAAGAACGACACGTTGGGACAATGTATGTATTAATAATCGTATGAGTAGGAGCCCGGCATGGCCAGGTTGTTAGGGCACCCTACTCGTAATCTGAGGGTCGCGGTTTCGAATCCCCGTCCCACCAAATATGCTCGTCCTTTCAGCCGTAGAGGCGTTATAATGTGACGGTCAATTCCACTATTCGTTGGTATAAGAGTAGCCCAAGAGTTGGCGGT
>NW_013668096.1:154453-159637 GCF_000517525.1 Limulus polyphemus
CAAACAAACAAACAAACAAACGTACGAGAAGGATATGTTTAAATTTATACGACACTGAAAATCTAGTTACCAAATAATTTGTACGTTATAAAAGCCTCTTCTTATTTGATTTTTATAAGTTTATTATATACATTAGAGTTGTTCCAAATGTGTACATAGTATGAGAGAACAAATAACGACCTCAGCGACATCTTCACTAAAGGTTTTTGTGATCCGAATTTTCTGGTAGATCCGTAAATTTTGAAAGAAAATATCCAAAGTGTTCTTTCTATCATATCTCTATTATTATTGCTTTTAAAAGAAGCTATAAGTTATTTTGCTTAGACTTTAAGGAATGCGTCAGTATTATAAATGAATAATGCTGATTAGGGACTTTAACAGTAGATACTTTAAAAGCACTTAAAGTTGATGCTTCAAACAAATACTGTTGACAACCAGTAACTGGTGATGCTTCCAGAAAAAAAAAGTAACCATAGCGGTACTGTTTACTTTCGACTGAGGATCATCGGCTTGAGATGAATGTTTTAGAAATCGTTTACTCTACGAATCAGAACACGACCCTCTCCTCGAACAACGAAGCAGTTCTTCTGCTCCGCTGGAAACATGATGGAAAAGATATAATTTGTCTGCCAAATGCTGTTAGACTCTAAGTACGAGTGACTCATGCAGCTTTATCTTAGTACTGTCTAAATAAGTTTCATCTTTCTCTGTAAAAATATAGAATGGCTTAACCATCAAAAAGTAAATAATAATAATCGAACCATTAATCCGACTCAGAGATTATTGCTTTTTAAGGGTACTTTATTTGGAAACTAATAATGTAGTTATCTTAAGCTTAAATTGTACAAATGTTGGGTCTAATATAACTATAGTTATCATGCAACTTAAAATGTATAAATGTCGGTTGTACAATAACTATAGTTATCAAACAACTTAAACTGTACAAATGTCGGCTCTAAAATAACTATAGTTATTTTGCATCTTACAACAAACTGTACAACTGTCTGTTCTACAAAACCCACAGATATCATGAAAGTTAAACCCTACACATTGTAGCTCTGCAATAATTATAATTATCATACAACGCAAACTGTACAAATGTCGGTTCTAAAATAATCATAAGTACGATAGTACTTGTAGTAGGAATGGGTCAGATATGCAATATGTGCAATACAAATTAAAATCTCAAACACGCTGCAAACAGCATGTAAACAGAAGTTTTAAGCATTTTACACCTACTGTTGAGAAGTAAACAAAGCCACTGCAGAACAACAAGACACCAAAGCACTCGAGAAAGTCGGTAGAGTAAAAATTTCACAAAACAATAAATTTGTCAATCTGACTGACTGACTGACTAACGTTGTTGGAAAGACATATCTCTCTCTTGCCTTCTCCTTATGCAAACCTAAATGCACACGACTGAATTACGCTACCTTGGCTAAAAGCATTTTTCTTAGTTTTACTTATAACCTTGGTAATAACAATAACAATTTTGCAACACTACTAACAAGCTAACAATACACTGGTAGCCATATTCTATGATTACGAGTACGATCTGTAAGTTGCCATGTAACAATCCGCTCTCATATCATGTGTGGATGCACGATTGCTTATGCGCACGCGCTGAGTGATCAGCCAACAGCTGTATAAGCTATATAAAAAAACATGGACTACGTAGATTCTCTAGATGTAGATTCTAACTATGATCTAACTTTGAAAGCGAAGTTTTCAGTTCTATAAATCTGACTCAAGGGTTCTGTGTTGGACAAAGCAATTCTATTACAGTAGTCGGTGCCTAAGATGTGAGTCTCCTACGGTGAGGACGGCTTTGCTCGAGTGCTTTGGACTTAAAACAAGAACGATAAATTGTACAATTTACCTTTGCACTGCTATCAAACTTAAGTGTGGCCTACTGACAGGTTGCACTTCAAACAGTGCGATTTTGAAATATGCCTTTTAAGAAAATAAAACAAGAGAAAAGGAATAAATCTTATGTTGATAACTTTGGAAAGTCTTTGTTCCAGTGAAAAGAGCATTACTACAAGAATAGAGATAAGGTTAGAAACAGTAATGCTTAATATGCGAAACAAGCTTTAGTCATTAAACCAGCTAAAGAAAAAGCTGCCGCCCTGGCTAGAAGGAAGAAAAACTATAGCAAAAATATCAGTAAAAGCCAGTAAGTGTCGAGAGATAGCTCTAAAAAACTATGAGACAAGTGCCATTTTTTTAAAACCAAAAATTAGGAATGGGAGTACCAAAAAATAAGGAAACAAGGTAGGAATGGGCGGAAATAATATTACAACACTTGGTGGTTTTTGATATGGTGCAACCCCAAAGTGGGTGTGGCCATTGTTCCTTTCATTCCTACTTCGTGTTTTATATTGAACTTTGATCCAATTATAGACTTGAATTGAGTTTTATCAGTAGCTAGTTCTTTATAGATACTCCACAAATAAAATTCAAAAATCAGCGGTTTTGATACTATTCTATTAGCTCACCCCTTCCAAGTCAGATGGCTATAATGTTTCCCGTGAGCAAAGTATGAGAGCTAGAGCTTCCTGCTTATGACATCAAACACCCCCCCTTATGATGTCATGCATTTCGTTAGGGACACATAATTTGATTACATACATATATCTGTACTTGGTTGCTGAAACAAAGTTACAACAGAGAAACTTAGCTAAATACACCTTTAATTTAGTTTGAACAATTAATAAGTTACCTTAAGCTCAAGAAGTAGGAAGGGGGAACGACGGCTACACCCACTTTTTTCAAAAATCACCAAGTGTTGTAATGCTATCTTGACTATTCCTATCTTGTTTTCTTACTTTTTGACGCTCAAATTTCTACTTCCTAGTTTTTTATTTATTTTGTTTAACCTTGTCATAGTTGTCATACAACTAAAATAAACTAAGAATGTCGGATCCCCAATTACTATATCTATTATGTAACTTAAACTTATAAATGTCAGCTCCACAATAGCTACAGTTATCATAGAACTTGAAATACATTGTACAAGTCTTGACTTTATAATAACTATTATTATTTTATTTTAAAATATTGTTGAAAGCTTGAAACATTGTATCTGTTGCTTCAATATTTGAACTCTACAGATTGTAATACTTTATTCACTGGAAAAAATGCCGTAAAGTTAGTCATAAGTTCCTTCTGTTTCTCATATCTGATTAAGGTTAAGTTAGTTTCCAGAAATATCTTATTAGATTTAGAAAAGAATAAAAAATGAGAAAGTTAAATTTGAAAATTGGGAAACACTGTGGTAGAAAACTCTTATTCGAATAAAAAAAACAATGAAGAAAATGAGCTTTGAACACTGTAAAATAGTTGTGATAAAAATATCTTATCGGAACTTAGAAAATAATGGCTAAATCAGTTTTAACCATTGTAAAATAGTGCGTTCACAAAAAAAAAACAATTGAAAAAAAATGAGTAAAAATAATTTTGAATGATATGGAGCAGTTTAGTACTAAAATCCTTCAGCGTACTCGTATAAGATGGAAGAAATGAACTTTGAACTTTAAAAGTGGTAAACAGTGTGGTACTCAAATGATATTCGGTATTTTCAGCCGAAAGGCACTTCATGCAGCACATGGATTAAACGGTAAGTCATAGACCAGATTTAGGCACACCATCCCTAATTTAGAACTGCTGATCAAGAAAAGGGCCAACGGTCAACAGCACATGCCGCCAATTAGGCTATTATTAATCAAAATATTGGACTGAATGTTACAGTTATAGCGCCCTCCACAGCTTAAATTTCTGTGAAAATTTTGGCTCTATAATAACTATGTATTTATCATGCAACTTAAAGCAAATTATAGAATATATAAAACAAACAAACTTTATTTTTTGAATTAGTGATTGATGCTTAAGCTCTCAAAGAACAACATATCTTAAGGTTTTAAAGTAATTCGTGAGTTTTTTTTTAATTTACATGCCTCACACGTAAAGTTGAGCTTAATGTCAGTAGTAAGAAGCAAGCAGATACAACTACAATGTGATAATAGTTTCTTTTTTTTTTACTCTAAGCAAAGCTACACAACGGATATCTGCGCTAGCGAGTATGTCTAGTGATGGAGACAACGTGATAAAATCTTAAAACACGAATAACTGTTGAAATAACTGTAATGGAAAGCGAATGCAACAACTTAGAATTTGTAATCCATTTTAATTCATCATAGTTCAAACAAACAAATTACATGTCTCTCCCTTTGTCAGCAGTTTTTAAGTTTGTTGAGCCTGCAATTGCAGGGACATATACCACTGCATACATTATTCCAAAATGTTTAAGTTATGTGTTACACTTTTTCAACCAGCTTTCTTAGTAGTAGGGGAGCTGGCAATAAAGTTCGTGACCAAAATTCCCTGAGTTTTGAGGGTTGATTTTGGTTGTGACTCAGGTGATCTGCAGTACTTGTTAAAATATTTTATACTTTATATATTTATCAAGTATGTAGATCAAGGGAAGAAGAATTAAAGTGATCAGTTAGGAATTGCCATTTTGTACAAGCACTTGATGTTTAGATAATAAGTTCCAAAACAAAATTGTTAATTTTTAGCTTATAGGACCTTCTCACTAGAACAACACTCGAGTAGTTATTAGAATAACCTTTACAATTTACTCAAGTTATGTTGATGCTATTTAGCTATAATTTACTATCAATATATATTTAGGTACCATATTCTATTATTATCCCAAATCAATTCAACTTAGGGACGACTATGCACAGAATAGCCCTTGTGTAGCCTTGTGTGAAAATTGTAGAGACAAACAACATTATCAAAACAGAAACTGTGTTGTTAGCAAAACGTTAAACTACAGATATTTATAAGTAAAGTAAAATAACATCCTTTTCTAAGAATTAAAGTCTATCAATTCAGTAAGAAAACTCAAACTTTTTTTTGTATACAAACATTTTCTACTATAGTATTGTTTGTTTGTAATTAAGCACAAAGCTACACAATGGGCTATCTGTGCTCTGCCCACCACAGGTATCAAAACCTGGATTCTAGTGTTGTAAGTCCGCAGACATACCTCTGTGCCACTGGGGGCCTACTATAGTATAATAATTTTATTATACTGATTAGTGTGGATAACGAGAATCAAACAAGAAAATATGCAGGTAGATAAAAAAAAGGATTAAGGAAATGCCACTAAATCACCCC
>NW_013668096.1:160152-167341 GCF_000517525.1 Limulus polyphemus
AGCGGTATGTCTGCGGACTAACAATGCCAGAAACGGGGTTTCGATACCCGTGGTGGGCAGAGCACAGATAGCCCATTGTGTAGCTTTGTGCTTAATTACAAACAAACTAAATCAAAATGTAATATAATAGTGTTATCTAATAAAATAGTACGGAATGAACCAAAATAAAAGAAACTGATTTTTGCTTTACTTTAAAAGACCTACGAAGTACGAACTAATATTTAACATACTAGAAAGATTGACTGTGTTTCATATTCACACAAAGCTACACTGGAGATATTTCATTTATAATTTCGAGCTGATATAACTGACAGTCAACAACAACCACTACTTGAATAGTGAGGTTTGACTGTCACTCTTATAACGCACCTCACAACTCCCTCACCCAAAGTACGGAGCGCGATTTTGCAGAAACGAGACATGAATAAAAAACCCTTGAATTTATAAACAGCACGCTTTCCATTAAGCTACGCCCAGTGCGCAAAATTGAAAATGAGGTTTACCTTCTTAAGTCATTCCGAATACGTCTTCTAAGTGTTCTTATACACTTACGCTGAAATTACAACGTCAGCTTCCCATAAATAATTTTTAAATGTGATGGCACGGCATTATTATTTCTACCCTTTTAATAATTTATAAAAATATACTACATTTATTTGCGTTTGGCAATATATTAATCTAAAATATAAAAAAAATCACTTTACAAGTACTATAGAATGCATTAATTTTGAGATATTCTATGTTGGAAAGACCTATACAATAACAGTAAAGTACTTTAGAACGCATTGATTCTGAGGTATTTTATGTTGGAAATATCTATACAATAATAGTAAAGTACTTTAGAATGCATTAATTCTGAGATATTTTATGTTGGAAAGACCTATACAATAACAGTAAAGTACTTTAGAATGCATTAATTCTGAGATATTTTATGTTGGAAATATCTATACAATAATAGTAAAGTACGTTAGAATGCATTAATTCTGAGATATTTTATGTTGGAAAGATCTATACAATAATAGTAAAGTACTTTAGAATGCATTAATTCTGAGATATTCTTTGTTATAAAGATGTATACAATAATAGTAAAGTACTTTAGAATGCATTAATTCTGAGATATTTTATGTTGCTTTAAACATTCTCTATAATTCAGTTATATTTTCACGTTTTGTGTCTTTTCGGTTACTTTCATAGCCAACGTTCGTTTTTCCTATTTACGATACCTATCTCTCATTTCAATTTTTTTTATCACTTGGTGTATTAGCTACACTAGAAGCTGTTGTTTCTACGTGTTCTTCCTGTTTTACTTTAGAATGCATTTATTCTGAGATATTTTAGGTTGGAAAGATGTATACAATAATAGTAAAGTACTTTAGAATGCATTAATTCTGTGATATTCTATGTAGGAAAGTTCTATACGTCAACAGTAAAGTATTTTAATAACAGTAAAGTGCGATAGGATGCTCTTAAAAGTACAACATAACTTATTTATGAGCGTTATAATATTTTTGCATCAAAATTCATATGAAAAATGTCCCCATAATGGGTCATATTTAAGAACATTTTCGTTCTTTAGTATTATGATGATTTATTCTTATTAATATATATATATATATGTGTGTGTGTGTGTGTTTTATTAATAGTAGCATTTATGAATGAACATTTAATTATGACATTTAGTTTCTCTAAGTGATATATGTATGTACAGTGACTTGCTGTACATACCCCCTCTGTAATACCCCCTCAACATACCAAGTTAACCCCCCTCTGCAAAGTTATAAGATTTTGTTACCGTCTGAGCTTGCAATCATCAAACTTTCGAATTGGACTTTATATTTAGAATCTACACAATATACTCTAAACTGAGAAAGATAAAAAATCGCTGATATTATCTAAGTAAGTTAGATTTTCAAAGAAAATTGCAATATTCTCAATTGCGTAAGTATTCAACCCTTTGATACGGAGATCCTAAATAAGTCCAGGTGCAAAGGATTAGTTTGAAAGGTCACAAAATTAGTGTAGTGAAAGTGGTTTAACTTGACTTTAGAGTAAATGCATTTGTTCAAGCCACAACTCACATAGTGATATGACAAATCAACCATGAAGACTAAAGAGCTTTCTAAACAAGTCAGGGATAAAGTGGTAGAGAAGCACAGAGCAGGAGAAGGTTAGAAGAAAATTTCAAAGTTGCTGATTATCCCTTTGAGTATGGTGAAGTCCATCATTAATAAATGCAATGTGCTTTATACCACCCAGTCAGTACCCAGATCAGTCCGCCCTTCCAAACTAAGCAGCCGGGCAAACAGGAAACTGGTTACGAATTCCACTGTGAAGCCAATAGTGACTTTGAAAGACTTGCAAAGTTCCATGTCTGAGATAGGACTCAATGTTCATACATCGACAATATCCTGTCCCTGTACAAAGCTGGCCTGTATGGGCGAGTGGCAAGAAAGAAGCCATTACTCAAACAAAATCATCTTAAATCTCATATGGAGTTTACGACAAAGCATGTAAATGAAACTACAGACATGTGGCAGAAGTTTTTGTGGTCAGATGACACAAAACTTGAGTTTTATGGTCTAAATTCAAAGTATTATGTCTGTCGGAAGCCAAACACAGCATATCATCCAGTCTACATCATCCTAACTGTCAAGCATGGTGGTGGCAACATTATGTTATGGGGATGCTTTTCATCAGCAGGGACTGGGAAGCTTGTCAAGATTGAGGGGAAGAATGATGGTACAAAATAAAGGAAACTTGTAGAATAAAATCTGCTTGAGTCAGCCAAGAACCTAAAACTTGGTCGAAATTTTACATTTTAGAAGAATAATGACCCCGAAGCACAAGACCAAAGCCAAACTGGAGTGGTTTGAAAAGAAGAAACTGAATGTCCTGGAGTAGCCCAGTCACAGTTCAGACTTGAATCCAATAGAAAATTTATGGCGAGACTTAAAGACTGTAGTCTATCAACGACCCCCAACAAACTTGTCAGAATTGGAGCAATTTAGCCAGAAAGAATGGCCAAAAATTACACCATCCCCATTGTGCAAAGCTGGTAGAGACCTATCCAAAAAGACTCACAGCAGTATTTGCTACCAAAAATGCTTTCGCTAAGTATTGCCTTAGAGGACTGAATGTTTATGTAATCAGCAAATTTCAATTTATATATTTTCTTTGCAGGTTTTGCTGAAACTCAACCTATTTCACACATAACAGTGTTAAGTTCGATCATTAGAGTTTTGAATAGAAACAAGTTCATTAACAAATTGTTTACATTACTTGTATTTCATCAACATGTGACATTATTGGTAGGGTTGAGTAGTTTTGTAAGACACTGTATATGGAGGAAAGCTTTACAAATTTCCGAAAGCTGTGTATATGTGTATTTGTTCTATTGTATTTCATTATGTCAGTTTACGTGGAAATGGGAAGTAAAAATTGTTCATAGGCTTTCATTTAAAATTTGTGACCGAAAACAAACAGCGACATTTTAGTATTTGCTTATAATATAAAGCATAACAAAATACGTGCGTGAAAGGTTGATCAATTTGATGTAGTAATTTGTAGTTCTGAAGATGAAAAGGTGAATGCCTATTATTCTGCTATTCTTTTCCCAGTTACGTTTTCTAACGAACACTGCGAAACACTAAATAAAGTCTAATGATAAATAGGTAAAATCTCCTATACATTCCCCAGTCTATAATCGAATTTTGTTGTTCTTCGTCTCTCATCGTGATACTTAGAGAGGCGCCATTTTTGAAACTGTGTCATACCGTCACTTAGTACCTATAAGGACCAAACTTGCACACGTGCCCAGGTACCATGAGTGGGTGTCATAACGAGTTCTTTTTATATATGTATAAACTCCCTTTGGGATAGATATAGAAGTCATTAGGGATAATGGAAAAGTGTGTTCAATACAGTAAGGCTTCTGTAAACCATGAACACCGTAAACACAATATTTTATTTATGCATATCATTTCCTTGCCAGCTTGAAAATACATCTTATTAGTGGTTCAATTAGAAATTACTTTTAAGACTCAATACCTAATTTGATTTTATGTATAATTGTTTGCTACAATATTATGACGATTATTTGAATATAATATCACTTTCTTAACAAACGCTTAACAACCTGGCGTTAATCGCGGCAACAAATCTCCACATAGGTTTTGTATTTATTCTGTAGTAGGAGCAAAATTTTAACTCTGTAGTAGCTTTTGAACGTTTTCTTCCATTCAGAAAATTAAAATAGCAGAGCGTGAAGTTTATGATAAAAAAATTGAGAAATTATTTTAACAAACAGAACAATGGGAGTTGTGTTTTTGACAAAGGTACATTCCTCGTTTGAAAAATATTCTAACTTTGCGGTATCTCTAGAGCATTTTCTTCCTTTCGGAAAATTAAAATAGCATAGAGAATTTTAGTATGAAAATGATAAATGATTCTACCAAACAGAAAACGGTTGTTGTGTTTCTGACAAAGATACATTCTTTGTTTGTGAAAAAAAAACACTGCCCATTTATATATTAGATGCGTGTATTCAGTAAAAAGGTGGCACAAAATCGTTATGACTGACTCTTTTATAAATCTCGAAAACCATTTAAAGAATGTAAACATTTTAAAAACCGTTATGACATTTTGAAAGTAGAGGACTTCTAAACCAGAATACATATTTGAAGTTAAATGTTTTTTCCATTATTATATCTATTTGATACATTCTTGTTCGTCAGCACTGAACGACTATGAACAGTTGCGAAAAAAAATAAGAAAGTTGGAATTCAAGTCCATGTTGCCAATAATTTAGTAATAAATGCAGAATTTAAGTATTATGGTAATGCTTTTATACATGGGAAATTGGAAGCTATTATTATCAAGTTTTGATATAGCTATACCGCTTTATATGATAAACTCTATTATTCTTGTTGAAATGTAACTTGTGGTTTTAATGATGTTGTATCTAATCTGAACTACACTGACAAGACTCATGCATGTTATAATGTAAGCTACAGTTTTAATGCTTTTGGATCCAGTCATTGCCACACTGAACAGACTCGTGCATGTTAAAATGTAACCTGTGGTTTTAATGATATTGGATTCAATCTGTGCTTCACTGATCAGGCTCGTACTGTTTTGAAGCAAAATGTTTTGTACTTCTGTTGAAATTGTTAACTAGATCTAGGTAGGAAATACACTAATTTTTCTGCTTATAAAAAGTGCCAAAATATACTTTTATTCAAATATCAATATTTTCCAGTAGGTCAGCGGCAAGTTTACGGTTTTACAATTCTAAAATTCAGGGTTCGATTCTCCGCGTTGAACAAAGCGCATGTATCCCACTTATTAGCTCTGCACTAAAACGAAACAAATAAAAATTGTATTTATAACCCTAAGTAGGGTTCTGTTCTAAGGCTAAAATGGCGGTACTTTCGAACACGAATAGGTATTAAACGTATCTTTTACTTTTAAAGACAACTGACTTAGCTCAAGAGTCGCACTAAGTTCTCTCCCTCATAAACTGAATGAAAAGTGATAATATCCCGATTCGGGACGCGAAATTTGTTTTCTTTAAAGCATCGGCCCCGTAAGCAGAGTCATGAGTTCGAACTCAGCTTTAGGACTCACTTTCCACTTCTCGAGAAATACTCCAAATTTGTGCTGAAATATTTAATTTCTATGTTTTGTTCTTTTACAGAAAAACGTAATTGGTTTTCTTTAAAATAGCAGATTATTCTTATGTAAAGCGGTAAAACAGAACACAAAGTTATAAAACACAAAACGTGATAACAAATCATTACAACTGCAGGAAGGATCAAACATGATGTTATTCTAATGTGACAAATTAAGTGTACTGTTTAATGTGCTTAATAAAAATGTAACGTGAACAATTTTTGAAGCGAAACTTTTTTATATTTTGGACATCATTTCGCAACTTCTTTCGATATTTTGAAAATGAATACATATTACTTTAAATGGATATAACAAAAAGACACCCATCTACTAACAATGAAGTTTGAAATTCGAATGACAATTTCCGATGTATGTAATCAATATATAGACAAAAATTTTTTTAAAACAAATTGCAGTAAGAGTTTTAAAACTGTGAGTTAATTTATCAAAGAGAAAAGTATATTTTAAATTATATTATAAAACATATGGGGAATTTGTAGCTTTCAGTCAATTACCAAGTTAACACACTAACAGAGTTTCCATGATAGTAATATAGAGAATCTATATATTTCAGTCTATTACAAAGTTAACACACTAACAGAGTTTCAATAATAGTAATATAAAAAATCTATACCTTTCAGTCTATTACCAAGTTAACACACTAACAGAGTTTCCCTAATAGTAATATAGAGAATCTATATCTTTCGGTCTATTACCAAGTTAACACACTAACATAGTTTCCATAATAGTAATATAGAGAATCTATATATTTCAATCTATTAAAAAGTTAACACACTAACAGTGTTTCCATAATGGTAATATGGAGAATCTATGTCTTTCAGTCTATTACCAAGTTAACACACTAACAGCATTTCCATAATAGTAATAAAGAGAATCTATATATTTCAGTCTATTTCCAAGTTAACACACTAACAGAGTTTCAATAATAGTAATATAAAGAATCTATATATTTCAGTCTATTACCAAGTTAACACACTAAAAGTGTTTCCATAATAGTAATATAGAGAATCTATATCTTTCAGTCTATTACCAAGTTAACACACTAACAGAGTTTCCATAATGGTAATATGGAGAATCTATGTCTTTCAGTCTATTACCAAGTTAACACACTAACATAGTTTCTATAATAGTAATATAGAGAATCTATATATTTCAGTCTATTACCAAGTTAATACACTAACAGAGTTTTCATAATAGTAATATGGAGAATCTATGTCTTTCAGTCTATTACCAAGTTAACACACTAACAGAGTTTCCATAATAGTAATATAGAGCATCTATATCTTTCAGTCTATTACCAAGTTAACCCACTAACAGAGTTTCCATAATAGTAATATAAAGAATCTATATCTTTCAGTCTATTACCAAGTTAACCCACTAACAGAGTTTCCATAATAGTAATATGGAGAATCTATGTCTTTCAGTCTATTACCAAGTTAACACACTAACAGAGTTTCTATAATAGTAATATAGAGAATCTATGTCTTTCAGTCTATTA